>NW_026057578.1:64107733-64157793 GCF_023721935.1 Panthera uncia
TTTCTTTCTTTCTTTCTTTCTTTCTTTCTTTCTTCTTTCCTCTTTTTTAGACATATATCCAGTTTTTTTAAGCATTGTTTATTGAAAAGATTATCCTTTCTCCACTTTTGTTGATGATCAATTGACCACATATCTGTGGATTTATTTCTGGACTCAATGTTCCATTGATTGTCCATCTTTAAACCAATACACACCATATTAATTACTAGAGTTTTGTTTTTAATTACTGTAGTTTTATAATAAAAATTTTCTTGTTTTTTTAATTGAGATATAACTCATAGTCATAATATTCACTTTTAAAGTTTATAATTCAGTGGATTTTATATATTCACCAAGTTGAGTCACTATCACCATTATCTAATTCCAGAGCCTTTTTATCACCCCAAAAAGAAACTCTGTACATAGTAGCAATCTCTCCCCATTCTCCCACCCCAAGCCCCCTAGGGCCCCTGACAACCACTGATCTACTTCTGTCTCTATGAATTTACATCTAATGATATGATCACTCCTCACAACTAAACTTTTCTCCCTCCTCCTCACATCAGGTGGTAATAATCCTGAATCCCAGATTCTTTGTTTCCTTGTACTCCTTTTTAAGATTCTTACTCTATATAATTCCTAAGATGTTATTTGTAAAATTTTACCTATTAATACCTTTACAAAAACAATGCCATGCTGTGTGGAACGGGGCTGTGGGGGGGACTTACTATTTTTCACTTGATATTTTGCTTTGCTGCGTTTTATTCATATTGTTGTCTATCTTTGCAGTGCATTTATTTTAACCCATACACGGGAATATGCCACACTGTAATTGTCCACTCTGTGTAGATGGACACTTGGCTTGTTGGCAGGTGTTTGCTGCTGTGAACAGTGCTGCTCTGAATACTCTTGCACGTGTTTCCTGAGTATATGTGAGTGAGTGAAAATATGGGGCGTAGGTTATGTTAGAAACTTAAGGAAACAATGCAAAAACTACTTTTTAAAATGGCTCCACTGATGTATACCCCCACTGGCAACGCACAAAAGACCGTGTGGCTGTGGGCGCACATACTCCAAAACTTTTAAAAATTTTTTGCTACTCAAATGAGTATGAAACAGTGTTTCATTATGGTCTTGATTTGTGTTTCCCTGATCACCAATGATGAGGAACATCTCTTTATATGTTTATTGGCCATATGTGCTTCCTTTCTGTGAAATCCCTGCTCATATCCATCTTTCTATTGGCTTGATTGGGCCCATCTTCTTATTTAAAATGTCTGTTGTAGGGGCGCCTGGGTAGCTCAGTTGATTGGGCATCTGACTTCAGCTCAGGCCATGATCTCTCAGTCCATGAGTTCGAGCCCCAGATCAGGTTCTGTGCTGACAGCTCAGAGCCTAGAGCCTGCTTCAGAATCTGTGTCTCCCTCTCTCTCTGCCCCTCCCCCGCTCATGCTCTGTCTCTCCTGTCTCTCAAAAATAAAATAAAACGTTAAAAAAAATAATAAAAATAAATAAAATGTCTGTTGTTATATATATACAAATATATTCTCACACTAATCCTGGTCTATCACGTATATTGCAAATATCTTCTCCCAGTGTCTGAATTGGTTTTTTTAACCCTGTTTAGGTTGTCTCTTGAAAAACAAAATAATCTTTATTTTAATATACTCAAATTTATTCATCTTTAATATTTGAGGCAATACTTTTTGTATGTTAAGGCATCCTTCTCTACCCCAAGGTATAAAAGATATTCGCATTTTTTTTACCAAGCATAATTTAAGTTTTGTTTTTGAAATTTTAAGTCTTTAATCCACATGGCGTTATGAAGAAGAGATCTTATTTAATCTATTCCTTTTGGGCAATCATTTTTTCCCCATTTTCATTTATTAACTAATCATCTCTCTCCATCAGTTGAACACGTGATCTCTATCTCGTGCCAGAGTCCCACGCTGTGTGAACCTGTTTCTGAGCTCTCTGCTATACTGCACTGGTCAGCCTCATCATCCCTGAACCGTATGGGTGTACCACACGATCTTACCCTTAACAGCTTCAAAATGAGCCCTCTCCTGATCATCTCCTTCAGAAGTGCTCTGGCTACTCTTGGCCCTATACTTCCCCAACTAAATTTTAGAATTATTTTCTCAAGTTCTAAAAAAAAAAAAAAAGAAAGAAATATTCTAATGGATTTTCAGTGGAATTTCATTCACTCTGTAGATCAGATTAGAAAGAATTGACAACTTTCTGATAATCAGCTTTCCTGATGGTATTTCTTCCCCTTTATTTATGCTTTAAAAATATCTCTTAATACCATTCCTCTGGTCTTTACTACCTTTCATTACATTTATTCCTGAGTATTTTATATTCTTCAATGCAATTGTCAATGCTACCTTCCCTTCAATTGCATTTTCTAGTTATTTGCGCTGGCAGGTAGAAATGTAACGGACTTTTGAGTGTTGATTTCCTATCCAGGCAGCTTGATGAACTTCCTAGGTTTTTAGGATTTCTGTCTTTAATAGTCTTAAATTCACTGCACTGAGGATAGGTGTGAGCCTTTTCATGTTTTCCTCTTTGACACTCTACAGGTCCTCTGGATCTGAGGTTCTTTTTTTTTTTCTTTCTTTCTTTTTTTTTTTTAATTTCAGGAAATACAGCTCGGCTGCTTTATAAAATGTTTTCTTGGGGCGCCTGGGTGTCTCATTCGGTTGAGCGTCCAACTTTGGCTCAGGTCATGATCTCACAGTTCGTGAATTGGGGCCCCACATTGGGCTCTGTGCTGACAGCTCAGAGCCTGGAGCCTGCTTCTGATTCTGTGTCTCCCTCTCTCCCTGCCTTCCCCCTCTTCATGCTCTGTCTCTCTCTCTCAAAAATAAACATTTAAAAAAATGTTTTCTCTTCTCCCTTTTTATTTCTGTCTCTTTCTGGTAACTTTTAATCCAGATATTAGCATTTCTGCCTCTAAAATCCATGTCTCCTTAACTTTCCTTGCCTATTTCCATTTCTTTCCTTTTTCTGTTTGCTTTTCCAATTTCATCTTCTGATTTATGAATTCATTTCTCAGTTGTGACCATCCAGCTATTTAATCATCTACTGTGTTCTATATTTGAAACATTAGGTGTTCATAACTAATATTTCTACTTGGTTCCTTTTTTATGAGCTCTTCAAGTGGCCAGCTCTTTTGGCCAGGGGCTAGTTTTCTCTTATGTGTATTGGCTACTGTGTTAGGCAATAATTATAGGGGGTGGGCGGGGAAGATGCCAAAAGGCTCAAGGGATGGCCAGTGAATAAACCTTGAGGGAGCCTCAGGCAGCAGAAAACCACAGTTCTCTATCCATTCACCATAGCAGGCATGGTGCCTGGCTTCCATGATGCTTTCAAAGACCCATGAGAATGTGTCATTTCTAATTCACTTTAATATAAAAAGAAAAAAACTAATGTAATAACAATGTATGTATAATAATGAATCCAGCCTGGATTATATTAATCTTTATGTTAGTACAGTCATAAAATATAATTCTTAATATATTTTATAAAGGAAAGGTCTCCGGATCCTCTCAAGTGGGCACTGTCCCCACCCCCATAAGACATAGTCAATCACTGCTTACCATCCAAAACAACCCTCAGGTCAGGTCTGGTCCTCACCCTCCTCTCCACACCCCAGACGCAGAAGTGCTTTCGGAGGAGACACTCCTTAGAATGTAATTCCCCATCCCTGGGGGTGGGAAGGAGATGGGATAAGAAAACAAGCCAGCTGGTCCCCGCCTGGTTTTGTCAGCAACTCGAGCCCACAGCTCCCCGCTCCGCACTGCCCCAATTTCACCTCCCAGGCGCCTCCGTAAATACGTAAATACGGGGTTTGACTCGGAACTGTTGGAGAAGCAGTTGTGGATTGCCAACAGCTCTTTCTATTTGACAGTCCCAGGGAGTGCTTGCAGCCCCAGGCCAAAGTCACCACCCCCACACAACAAATCAAAATAGCTCCTGTCATCCCTGGGGGTTCCCACAGTTTTCTATCTCACAGATCCTCTGGGTTGATCTTGGGGGAACAAAGCCAGCACTTGTGCTTCTTAAAGATGCAAATCTTACTTCGGTGTTGTCTTGGCTGAAGAGCTCTGGGGGTTTCCCATTGGGCTTCCGGATTCTTAGCTTGACTCATCTAGGAGAAAGGAGAATTCCTTATAACCTCCATTCCTACCCTCTTCCTAGTTCTTCTCCATGGAGAGTACTAACCTGAAGAGGTGGGCGGGAATGCTGTGCATTAATGGGTCACATGCATTCACTTTTCTTTCTCCATCTGGCTAGATAGGCAAGCTGGCTTAGTAAATAGGCCGTGTCTTACTCTACAGACCTGGCCTTATTACTCCTCTCTGTCCTTGACTTCCTCCATGCAGCCCAGACAGAAATTGGTGAGCTCACAAACTTTGGATGCGGGCCTAGGAGGAAGTAGGAAGTCATTCAGTTTACAGTCTGAGCTTCATGCTTCAACCCAGCTTTTGTTCAAGATCTGCATTTGTGCAGCATATAAGTGTAATTTTGATTCCCTTTTGGCTCCTCTTCCTTCCTATGGGAACTTTCTGGGGCTGAGAGGAAGAGAGAAAACACGAGAAGCAGGGCAGGATTCTGATTTGCCAGGATTCCTGACCACGATGTCATCAAATGCCAATAGCACCTCTTTGCGCTGGATGGTAAAGGTTGACCAGCCTCTCTGTTCCTGCCCTGTCGTTTACAGTCTTCTTGCCATTTTACCTCAGCTTGTGGTGTTCCTGGCATACTGGTCCTTACTGGGTGTTCCCAACATTTGGCATGGGGCTTGGCACTTGGCGTGTGTGTGTGTGTGTGCATGTGTGTGTGTGTGTGTGTGTGTGTGTGTGTGTGTGTGGTGCGTAATGGATAAAATTAAGTAAGTATTGTTCCTCCATTTCCTGAATGTAACTCAGAGAAGCTAAGTCATTTACCCTGAGTTACACAGATCTGGAATTGACATCAGGTTGGCCTGATTCCCAGTCCTTTCTCTTCTCCGTAGGGCCAGGCAGAGAACTGCTTCCCTGGCACAGCCGCATTTGCATCAGGAGAGAGACATTTGGACTCATAGAGATTACATGCCCCAGAGCTGACAGCTTGTTCTTCTTGTCCACTTATCTGCTGTCTATCTTCCTTACTAGTGGAGATACTGTGGGCATAGTTCTTATTAAATTAAGCGTGAGATGAAATCATTTATTTAAAGCCTTTTACCTGTCCATTTCCCCAGGGCAGTTCTTTATTAAGTGATTTCTCACATTTTCCAAGTGACTCAGTTCGTTTGATGGGTGGTGTGCCCGGGGAAGATGGGGAGAGGAGAGAGAGAGAGAGACGGAGAGAGCTAACAAGGGCTGGCTGGGTAGCTTGAAAGGAGGCCCGGGGATAGACAGGATACCTGAAAGACCTCAGCCCCCAAGAATGATGGGAGCAGAAGGCAGATCCTATGTTTCCAGAGGCCTGGGAGCAAGTTGGAAGGGTCGAGAAAGATAGGGAGGTTGGAGGTAATGCCAGAGGCCACACTTCATCCAGAGCAGAGTGTCCAGGAGACTGGGTCCTATGAGGGATAAAGTCTCCCTCAAGTGGGATTCAAGGCCTGACATACTGACAGGGCCCAAACAACCAAAACATGGCCAAGTCTCATCACCACTGCTATCAAGACTTTGGGAAACTCCAGAGCATGAGTGAGGAGAATGTTTGAAGAAGAGAAGCAATTGAATTGGGAACTAAGACACTCAGGTGGCTGTCACTCTGCTTGCTCTCTGGCCTCAAAGTTCCCATTTATCACATGGAGGTGTTAATATAATGGCTTTCTCAGATTATTTAAGCCAGTTAGGGTCTTCTGCCCAGGTCAAAGCTTCCTGATGATGCTCTCTGGACCATGACCTTCAACTTGACCCCTCCGTGCATCCATCACACCACCATAAATGGATCACACACACAGAAGGCCCATGCTCTGCCCTGAATCTCAGTGAATGTAAAACATTTTCTGACACACCTCAGAACCTGGAGCAAGCTGGCCCCCCAGGCAGCCTGATAAAATCAAGATCATTGGCCTTGGATCAGGACACCTCAACCCTAATCCCAGGTTCCTGTAGGAACCAGGTTCCTAATACCACATTCCTGGGCAGGGCTTTGATATTTCTGGGATTACAACACTAAAAGGAGGAAAATAATGCTTATCTTTCCTACCCCGTGGAGTTGAGAGATCTGAATGGCAAGGCTGTATAGGTAGGTGCTTAGAAGAATATAAAGTTCTCCTGCAGAGCAAGGCAGCGTGACCAATACTGACATTACTATACAACTGTGAAAAAGAGACTCTAATACTTCAGAAGAGCAAACACTTAAGTGTATGAATGAAGAAATGCTTTCCTTGGGTTAATTAAAAATGTATCATTTCCGGGGCACCTGGGTGGCTCAGTCAGTTAAGCGTCCGACTTTGGCCCAGGTCATGATCTCACAGCTCATGAGTTCGGGCCCCATGTCGGGCTCTGTGCTGACAGCTCAGAGCCCGGAGCCTGCTTCAGATTCTGTGTCTCCCTTTCTCTCTGACCCGCCCCCATTCATGCTCTGTCTCTCTCTGTCTCAAAAATAAATAAACATTAAAAAAATTTTTTTAAATAAATAAAAATATATCACTTCTGTTAAAGAAAGAATCCTTCCAAATTAGCCATACAAGGTACTAGTTAGAAACGCTGGCCCCTCCTGGGAAGACTGGATGCTGCTATGACTCATCCTGAGAGAGACTCATCTAGAGGGTCATTGGGCTTGGTGCCACATGACACCCCTTTTGACTACAGCCAACAAGACCAGGTGGGCAACCCTATGCAGGCAAGATAGCAGGTATGAAATCTCTGCCCCCTCCACCCACCAGTGTGCTCCACTCGATGCTGACTGAGCAATCCACAACATATGTGGGTCCATCCCCCTTCCCTGCCACCCAGCAACCTTGTGTAGCCATGGCCTCATTCTTTGGCTGCAGAGAGTTGTCTACACTCGCTGTCTCTGGCAAGAAGGAGTGCTTCTCCTGTCTGTATTTTAAAAATTCACTCTAGTTAGACTTCTTCCCCCAACCTTTCACTCTCGAAGGAGCCACGCATGGCCATCACGTTCCAAAGCTGACGGCCAATTCTCAGTCCTCATCTTCCTCCACATCTCAACAGTGCTTGACATGGATGCTGGCTCTTCTCTTCCCTGAGGTATTTCTTCTTTTGGTGTCCAAGGCCACTCTCTCTCAGTTCTCCTCCATCTTTGCTGGCAGCTCTTTCTCAATCTCTTTTGCAGGACCCACTTCATTTGCTTGATTTGTGACCGCTGAGACATCCCAGGGCTCAGTGTTCAGCTCTGGTCGTCACCATCCATACTTCCCTCTAGTTAAGCTCATGCAGCCCCATGTTCAAATGAATGCCAATCCCAGGTGTATACCTCAGTCCAGACCTTTCCCCTAACCTCCACTCGTACATTCAATTCCTGTCCAAAACGTCCCCTTGGACCTCAAGCTAAATGTGTTCAAAACCAAACTCCTGACACTTCCCGGCCCCCTCTCCCCACCCCCAGTATGTCCCTATCTCACCAATTTTATTCTCCAGCTACTCGAGCTATCAAGTCACCCTTGACTCTCCTCTCTCTCATTCTCTACGTGGCATCCATCAGCAACTTTTGTCAGCTCTACCTGGCCACTCTGTACCACCTCCCTGGCCCACGTCACCCTCGCCTCAGCGAGAAACCTACTGTAGGCTCCCTTCTCCCCTTGCTCCATTCCCGTCCCCAGTCTCTATGCTCCACTCACAGCTGCCAGAGTGATCCTTTCATAACACAGAAAGTAGGTCCTATCGTCTACGTCGAAACCTGCACTATATGCACCAGGAAGGGTGAGACCTACCATAAGTTGCGGACTTCCGTTAATAACGTGTCAGTATCAGCCTAGCTATTGGAACAGATGTGCCACACTAATGTAAGATGCAAATAATCGAGGAAGCTTGAGGGAAGGGGGTATATCAGAACTCCATACTGTGCAATCGGGGAGAAATTGGGGAGAAAAGTAGATCACATCACATCTCTGCTCTATACCCCCCAGGGGCTTCCACCCCACTTTGGGAGCAAGGCAAAGGCCCTTACCATGGTCTACAAGACCACTTTTGAGGGACCTCCCATCACTCCTTCCCCCCTCACCATGCTCCAGCCATGCTGGCCTCTTGCTCTTCCTCCAACGCAGTAAGCAAGCTTTTGGCCTCCCTGCTGCCTATCTCCTGAGTGCACTCGCTGTGTTCAGATCCCACCTTGAAGTTCATGTTGTCAGAGAAGTTCCCCTTACTGCTCAATGACACATAGCATTTCCTCTCTCTCTCTCTTCCTTTGTGATACCCTCTTCTTCTCTGCATGTGGCACCATCTGACATTTGACACAGAAGTGTGTGTAACTTTTTCTTGTCTTCCTTCACTAAAATGTAAAACCATGATCACAAGGACTTTGTGCATTTTGCCTACTGCTTCGTCTTTGGTGCCTAGAAAAGAGCCTGGTGTATCATAGCCCGGTCACCATAATGATGGAGTGTGACAGACGGGGCCTCAGCATCTATTGCCCAGGGGGTGGCTAAATAATCGCGTCACTACAGCTAGGTTGCATCCTAAGAAATACAGTATTTTCCAACTGATGGTTCAGGCTCCCTGACACTTGGCCATTTAGTACATTTAATGTTGTTTCCTGTTAGGTTTTTTGAAAAACCAAAGCATGTCTCCTCTATGCAACAGAAGGATCTAATTCACACAGAGAACTATAGAACCATCCTCATGTTATGTCTAAAAACTCGGTATTATGTTTAAAATTACTTACCTGATTATTTTCTTGACCAAAGTCAACTTGTACCAGGTTTCAGGGAATCAAAAACAACAGACAATACTGTCTCAGGATTTTTGATGTTATAAATAACATCTTTTTAAATAAGTCTTTACATCTCAGATCATTTTCTTTTCCTCTCTTCCAAATAGCAGAATGTGGGCCTAGGGCTATGAATCCTGATATGCCCAAGTGTAAGATAAAGTTTTCTTTTTTTTTTCTCCCCCATCCTAAGTTATTCTTCAGAAAAGAAGGGGTCATTTATTGTCAGATATTATGAATGCTTTTATTAGCTGCACTTAAAAAAAATTTTTTAATGTTTATTCACTTTTTGAGAGAGAGGCAGAGACAGAGTGAGAGCAGGGGAGGGGCAGAGAGAGAGGGAGACACAGAATTGGAAGCAGGCTCCAGGCTCTGAGCTGCCAGCACAGAGCCCAGTGCGGGACTTGAACTCACGAACTGCGAGATCAGGACCTGAGCTGAAGTCAAACGCTTAACCTACTAAGCTACCCCGGCATTCCATTTAGCTGCAATCTTTAAATTACTGTATTTAAAAAAAAAATTTAAGTTTATTTATTTAAATTATCTTTTTTTGATGAAACAGCATCTTTAAATTATTTTTAAAAAATTTTTTTAAGTTTATTTATTTATTTTGAGAGAGAGAGAGAGGCAGAGAGAGCGGGAAAGAGAGAATCTGTCAGTGCAGAGCCCAATGTGGGGCTCGATGACTTGGGCCAAAATCAAGAGTCAGATGCCTAACTGACTGAGCCACCCAGGCACCCATAAATTACTTTATTTTAACAGCAAAGAGCTATTGGAAGAAAAAGATGCATAAACCCAGTGCCTCTCAACCCTGACTGGAATCTTAGGGAGATTTAAGAAAGTACTGATGCTTGGGTCCCACCTGAGACCAGTCATGTCAGAATCTCTGGGGGGTGGTGCTGGGCACTGGTCTTTTTTAAAAAGCTTCCCAGCTGTTTCTGTGTGCAGCCAGGACTGAGAGTCCCTGCCCTGAAATGACCTCAATCCTTGTTAATTTTGTATATTTATAAAAGCCACTTCTCAGAGTCAGTATCCAAGGAGCTAAAGAAATTTAACTTGGATTTTATCATTATTCTTGGGGGTGTGACTTCCTTCTCTTCTTATCAATCCGTACTCAGGAAACTGACAAGCTCAGTCACACTGAGGTGTCAATGACTGATAACAGCCATGTGTCAGTTAGCCTTTTGATAGGAAGTCCCTTGTCTGAACAGGAGGAGCCATAGGGCCCTTCTGGATCCACGCCCCCCAAACCTCCATCTAGGGGGTGAGTGGCTGTGTCCCACAAGGCTCATCTGGATTCCCAGAGGTGCTCTTATATTCCACCCATCAAAAATAGGACATTCCATGCAAATTGGTGCAGCCGCTCTGGAAAGCAGTGTGGAGGTTCCTCAAAAAATTAAAAATAGACCTACCCTATGACCCAGCAATAGCACTGCTAGGAATTTATCCAAGGGATACAGGAGTACTGATGCATAGGGGCACTTGTACCCCAATGTTTATAGCAGCACTCTCAACAATAGCCAAATTATGGAAAGAGCCTAAATGTCCATCAACTGATGAATGGATAAAGAAATTGTGGTTTATATACACAATGGAATACTATGTGGCAATGAGAAAAAATGAAATATGGCCTTTTGTAGCAACATGGATGGAACTGGAGAGTGTGATGCTAAGTGAAATAAGCCATACAGAGAAAGACAGATACCATATCGTTTCACTCTTATGTGGATCCTGAGAAACGTAACAGAAACCCATGGGGGAGGGGAAGGAAAAAAAAAAAAAAGAGGTTAGAGTGGGAGAGAGCCAAAGCATAAGAGACTGTTAAAAACTGAGAACAAACTGAGGGTTGATGGGGGGTGGGAGGGAGGGCAGGGTGGGAGGGAGGGCAGGGTGGGTGATGGGTATTGAGGAGGGCACCTTTTGGGATGAGCACTGGGTGTTGTATGGAAACCAATTTGACAGTAAATTTCATATATTAAAAAATAAAAAATAAAAATAAATAAAAAATAAAAAATAAAAAAAAATAGGACATTCCAGGGCCATACTCAGCCCTGGGCCTGTAAGCAGGGTAGTGTCCCTTTAATTTGCTGCTGGAATTGGGCAGCATCTGAGATCAAGACCTTTTGAAATATTTATCTGCTTGTTATTTATCTGGGCAGGGTGCGGAGGAGAACAGAGGTCCTGGGAACTATGCCCAGAGCCAGAGAGAGTGCAGGGAAACTTTGCTTAAATTTGTTTTAATAACTTTTACTGTACTTTTTTTTATTATTATAAAAGTAATAGCTGCTTACTAGAGAAAACTTGGAATATGCAAAAGCAGAGAGAAGAAGAAATCCTCCATAATCTCACAGCTCAGAGACATCCGATGTTAACAGTTTGGCATGTCTCCATATAGGCCTTTTTTTTTTTTTTAAGCACACACACAAGCACTGTATATAATTATACATAGTATTGCGTCCTGTTTTTTTTTCTTTTAACATTATATCATGAGCACATTGCTGTGTCATTGAAAGGTTTTTTTAACGTGATTTGGAATGGCCCCACAATGTTCCCTCCTTGGCTATTTCGCCATTTATTTCATTGATTTCCTAGTGTTGGATATTTAGGTTATTTCCAAGTTTCCATTTTAATGAAGAATAATGAGACTGGCATCCACCTACAAATCTGCTCACATTTCTGATACATTTTTAGTTTGGTCTGTGACCAGAAAGCTGACATAGCATAGAAAAGGGGGGGGGGGAAGCATATTATGTTTTTCTTCCTGCTTTTCTTTTTTATCATTGAGGTAAAATGCACATAACATAAAACTCACTATTTTCATCCTTTTTATGTACATAATTCAGTGGCTTTCAGTACATGTGCAATGTTATGCAAACATCACTACGGTCTAATTCCAGAGCAGTTTCAAAAGCCCAAGAAGAAACCCTGTACCTATTGTGCTCCCCATGTCCCCCTCCCATCACCCCCTGCAACCACTAATCTGCTTTTTGCCTCCCTGGATCAGAGCGCAAGATTCTTGTACTCAGGGATACCACAGTTCAAGCCCTGAACCACCTACTGACAAGACTTGCAACTACAGCAAGTTTACTTAGTCTTCTTCGGCCTCAGAACCCTAGGTAAACCAGGAGTTCTTGGCAACTGAAACAAGATACCAGATGGGGAAACTCATGGCACATAGTAGATGCCCCAACCATTTTAAAAATAAAAATATTACAGCTGAAATGGACTTTGAAAATCATGTAATATAATCGACTCTACAGATGAGGAGACTGAGAGCCTGAGGGAGAAAGTCAGCTGGGGCCCTCCCAAGGTCGCTGTGCTTGAGCTGGTTTGCAGGTGTGTTTTGGACTAACAATGCTCCGCTTTTTGTGAAAAATACAGTCCTCGCTTCCAATGACTGCACACATCAGGCCCAGGGGCTCCCGGGTGGCTGGCCTGATTTGGAACGCAGGCCTCTGGTTACTGATGTGCCGCTGTCTCTTTCTGCATTCCCATGCACCTGCAAAGGTGTGAAACCAAAGATGGCAGTCGCAAATTATCATTCCAGAGATCACTTACTAGTTACAAACGGGGAAAGGCAGCTTTACAATGGAGAAACCCCCCCGGAAGCCACCTTAACTAAGTGGGGAAGCTTAGCATCACCACTCGCGGGGCAAACTGACATCGTGCACTAAGGACACAACATTACCTATCTTGTATTCTTGCCAAAGATGTCTGACCTTCCAACTGCTGAGCAGCCATAGACAAGACGGCCTCCAAACACCTGGCTGGTGGCTCTTCTCAACTGTCACTGCCATGAAAAGCAAAGAAGGCAGAGGACCTGGTGGAGATTAAAAGACACTAAAGATGTGTGTACATCTGGATTAGGTTGCTGATTGAGGAGGAAAAAAAAAAGAGTCACAGAGGAAAGGATTATGACAACTGGGGGAGTTTGAATATGGGCTGTGTATTAGACAATATTGTATCATGTTTAGTTTGTTTCTCTTTTTCTTTTTTATTGAGGTATAACCGACACATAACATTATATTAGTTTCATGTGTACAACATAATTCAGTATTTGTATATATTGTGAAATGATCACCACAATACATCTAGTTAACATTCATCGCCATACATAGTTACAAAAACTTTTTTTTCTTGAGATGAAGACATGTTTAGTTTCTTCAAAATGATGATCATTCTATGGTTAGGTAGAGATATATCCTGTTCTTAGGAGACACATGCTGAAGTGTTTAGGCAGGGAAAGATCATGACGTTTGCAACTTATTCTCCAACAGTTAGCAGTAAAAGAATGTGTGGTGTGTGTGTGTGTGTGTAAAGAGAGAGAAATAAAGCAAATGTGGTAAAATGGTAACAATAGGCTGGTCTAAGTGAAGTTGGAATATAGGGATTGATCTTATTCTTCCTTCACCTTTCCTGGATTTGAAGTTGTTCCACATAATAAAATTGGGGAAAATAAAAATAAAAAATAATCGAATCTTGCCCAAAGAAATATATGACTTCAACTTTACAACATTTTAAAAAAAGTTAAGCCAATATTTCAATGTTGAGGAATTTCACTTAAGAACCCAATTTCCAGTTTGTTTGTTTGTTTGTTTTTTAGAAAACTATTGAATTTGCTCCCTCTAAGCCATAATTTCAACTGGGCACCAATTGGTGTTGTTGAGTGGTCTCTTTCTGCCTTAAAAGTTTACTCCCACTCCAAGAATGCATGCTCAGGCTCTTATACTCACTGGCATTGACCAGGAAAGCCTTGATGGTGAAAAATTTGCACACTTTAAATGACTAGGGAGAGGGTTCTGGACCAGAAACTCAGAAACCTACAGAGCCGGTTGGGTCACCAACAGAGCCAACCAAACCAGGAGGCCCCTAACATTATAACCATGGCACTTCTCCCATGGAGGTTCACTAAGCCTCACTGAGGATGGGAGCCGAGCCTCCTCCTTCACCTAGGGGCACCTCGAGGGCTCCATCCTCACCAAAGGAGGGGCTTCCATGAGAGCGGAAGCCATAGGCTTCTCCCTTATGTTAAGTCCAGAGAAAGGTGTTTGCTAGGGCACACAGGCTCGATAGCAGGCAACCAACTCACATTTTAGGAATCTCAACCACACCAACATGTACAATGACTGCTCCTAACAAAATATTTTGCTTGGAAGCCTACGAATTTATTGGTGGCCAACCCATCACCATGGTACCCATCATCTCGGCCAACCAATCACAGATCAAAGCAGGTTGGGGCAAGAGCAACAGTTCATGTCCTCATAAAAAATTATGACACTTAATTGACTGAAATGAATCTAATTAGAAGACACATATACATGCCTCACATGACATCATCATAATAGGATAATGTCCTTCACCCTGGTAGAGGAGAGAGAAAATCCCAATTGGCCTCAGCTGCACCGCTGACTCACTCTACAATCTTGGGTGAGGCGCTTACCCGATCTGAGCCCTCAAATGCCTCATCGATCAATTGCAGATAATTGTCCCTGCCTTGCCTACTCACAGGGATGTTGTCATGAGAGAATAAGGTAATACATAGGAAGGTTTTGAAAAATATCAAGGACTGAGATGCTATTGATTTACTATTTGTGGAATATATTGTAATTTTTCCCGCCAGAGACATCTTCCCCACTCCAAACTCATCTAGTCCTTCTCCCCCTCCCCCATTATCTCTCTTTTTTTCTCCAAACTTTCCCCTACCCCATCCTGGAATTCCTAAAACTTTCAGGGATGGCTTCCCTTGAAAACTCTGGCCTCAAAACATATATAGGTGAGGCATGGATATTTGAGCCCCAAGACTTCTGCCGGAGTAGGGATGGGCCTTACCTCTCTCTGTAGCTTATGGGTCTACCCTGAACCTGTCATCAAGTAGGAAGACAGTACATGTTTGATGATTGAATGAGTCAGGGACTCAGTGGTGTGCGTGGGCCCTGCCTGCATTGGGGAAGGAGGCAGGCAAAATGGGAACCAGCAGTCAAATTCTATACAGTAGAATGACACGGAAGGTAGAGAGGAAGGGTCTGGGTTAATGGCTAAGGGAGAGAAAAGTCTTCCACTTTGTTGCACACAAGTTCCTCTGGTTTGAAAAGCCTCACTCTCTCACGCCTGGTGACCTGGGAGCCAGCTGGGCGTGTAGAATGGGTTAATAATGGTCTGTAGTCAGGAAGGCCTGAGAAACCCCACACCACACCTGAGGCCTGATAGAAGGACCCTCCAAAGTCACCATTCTTGGATTCACTGGATGGAATGAAAAAAGCCTCAACTTCAGGCAGCCCAATTTTACTCCATGGGTTTGTCTTAAATTTCTTTGGTAAGAAATTTCTTTCTTAAATTTCTTTGGGAAAGATGTAGACAGGAAAAAAGACTCCCAAGCTGTCAAAACACTCCTGTGACAAGAAAAGAGGCAAGAAAATGGCTGAGAAAAAAAGGGGTCAGTGTGGGACTAAAGGAACGCAGAGGAGGCACCGTGGTCCAGCCCCTGGGGGCACATGGAGGCTCCCAGAGCTGCGGAGAAGCTGGGGGAAAGGGCATTAGATAAGGCTGTCTGAAATAAGCCTTTTTTTAAGAACCATTTTTTGTATGTGTATGTGTACACACTTGTAATTAGAGCAGTTTATTTTTGTGTGGTTACTTCTAAATCCTAATCGTAAATGCTTCAAAACAAGCAAAGACTAGAAATATACAGAAGAATGCAAGCAGTGTGGGTTTGCATGCAGAATTATAAAATAAGTCCTTTTCTTCTCAAATAATTACAGTTCTCCTCCATCTGATTCCCTCCGATATGGTCACTTCCCTTAGGCAATCCTATAGCACCTATTCTGTGACACGAATCTCTTTCTTCTTATACTAGTTATTTCCTTCACTTAACAAGTGTTTATTGAGGACCTGCTACATTCCAGGCACTGTTCCAGGAGCTGGGGTATATCATGAACAAAACAGATAAAAACTGATGCATCATAGGGTTTATATTCTAGCGGGAACAGATGGACACATAAATAAAGAAATGAAACATCCCTGGGGTGCCTGCATGGCTCAGTTAGCATCCGACTCTTGGTTTCAGCTTAGGTCAAGATCTCACGGTTCATGAGTTTGAGCCCTGCATCAGGCCCTGTGCTGACGGTGCAGAGCCTGCTTGGGATTCCCTCTCTCCCTCTCTCTCTGCCCCTCCCCTGCTCACTGTCTCTCTGTCAAAATAAATTTAAAAACTTAAAAAAAATTTTTTTTTAAGAAATAAACATCCTGTATTTACAACATATGCCAGATGGTGATAGGTACTGTGGAGAAACACAAAGCAGGAAAGGGGAATAGGGAACGTGTGTATATGGAGGATGGGGGTGCAGGTCAGGGCCTTACTGAGGATGGGTTTGAGAAAGCCCTGGGGAGATTGAAGAATGAGCCATGTGACAGCCTGGAGGAAGAGTGGTCCAGGCAAAGGCAACTGCAAGTGCAAAACCCCTGAGGCAAGAGAATATGAGCAGGAACAGTGGGGGTCAGTGGGGCTGGAATGGCAGGGGTTGGTGAGTGTAAATGAGGTCAAAGGGGCCACAGGAAACAACATCATACAGGCCCTCAGGGGCCACTATAAGAACTTGGTCTTTCGTCTTTTCATAGAGGAGTGACTTGATCTGACTCCATTTTAACAGGATCATTTGTATTGAGGAGAGACTGTAGGGGACACGGAGGGAGAAGACAGCAGTTTGGACCAAAGTGGTTGTGTCACAGCTGGTGAGATGTGGTCAGGTTCTGTATCTATTCTAAGGGAAAGCCCACAGGTCTTGCTGATTAATTGAATGTGGATATAAAAGAAAGCATGAAGTCAAGGATGACTCCAAGAACTTAGGACTGGGCAATGCAAGGGTAGGGTCACCATTAAATGAGGGGAAAGACAAGAAGGGCTGGTGGGGGTTGGGGAAGATCGGGAGTCTGGCTTTCAACATTTTGACTTTGAATTGTCTGTTGGAAATCTAAGTGAAGACGTCAGGCAGGCAGTTGGATACTAGAGTGCAATTCTGGGAAGTGGTCAAAGCCAAAGATATAAATTTAAGAATTAATCAAATTTAGATTATTTATATTCAGGTAGGTCCATTGAGGCAAAAACTATGTCTTGTTAATCTTTGAACCCCCACCTAACCTAGGAGTGGTTTATCTATCCACAGTAAAGTCTCAGTAAATATTTATAGAATACATGGATATATCTGTCTATGAAAATGAAGTCAAGATTGAGATGTGAAAACAGTGGCATCCCCCCCCCCTTCCATCATGCATAGAAAATGGCAAAAGCTCAAGATCTAGAATGAACTGATCCAGACATGAGTCCTGGTTCTGCTGCTTCCAACAGGGTAGTCTTGGCCACATTACTTAACCTCTCCAAGCCGGTTTCCCCGTGTGTAACATGGGAGTAATCTCAGTAGCTACACCAGCAGTGGTTATGAAGATTTAAGGAGTTTGTGAGTGGGAAACATACAAGCGCCTTACAGATAGGAGTTAGTTGAGAGAACCAGGCATGGATTGGTAAAGATACAGTTCTCCTCTGGCTCGTTGCTGTCTTCTTGTTCACCTCAAGAACTTTGAGTAGGGACCCCAGAAGCTGGGATTCAGAATGCATCCGGGCAGTCCCTGCCTGGCCAGATGCTCCTCACCACTAAAGGGCCAGTTTAACACCAACAGCAGCCCACACATTCACTGCCCCAGTAATTTTCTGAACCACCTCAGGCCAGGTTGAGCTCTCCCTCCTCACCTCCTATAGCAATGGCCTCCAAAGTGCCCACAATTTATCTCCTACTAGGGTAAAGCTAGAAAATACTAGAGCATTTACTCAGATTTATTTTATACCTTAAAGAATGAATAAATAAAAGATCATCAGCATCGGTCACCAGGGAATGCAAATTAAAACCAAGATGAGATACTACTCCACCCACATTAGAGTAAAAACAAAATGAAAGCAAAAACATGGGTTCCCTCGACCCTGATAATGCCAAGTGCTGGTAAGGATTTGGAGCAACTGGAAGTCTGATCAGTTACTGGAAGGACAGCAACAGCACAGGCACTATGGAAGATAGTTTGGCGGTTTCATATAAAGTGAAATATACACCTACTGTGTGACCCAGCAATCTTTCCTCTTGGGATTGACTGAACAGAAACGAAAACATGTATTCACACAAACACCTGTATGTAGATGTTTCTAGCAGCTTTATTCATAATTGTCCTGAACTGGTAACAACCCAGATGCCCTTTCACTAGTGAATGAACAAACGATGGTACATCCATAAAATGGTTGGACTACTGCTTAGCAATAAAACAGGAACAAAGATCTGTTTCAAACAACATGGATGAATCTTCAATGTATTTTAAAAGTGAAACAAGCCAGAGCCAAGAGGCTCCGTATTGCGTGATTCTGTTTACGTGACATTCCAAAAAGAGCAAAACGGTAGGGGCAGAGAATAGATCAGTGGTTGCCGGAGGCTGGGAGGAGTGTTGGTAACAGAGAACCAGCATGAGGGGACATGGGAGTGATGGGATGTCCTGCATCACGTGTCTGGCATTGTGGATACACCACACTATGTGTTTTCCAAAACCGATAGAACTGAGCATAATAGCAAGTGAATGTTACAATATGTAAATTAAGAAAAAACCAACCAGGATACAGGATGAACTCAAAATAGAATACAAGTTATAATAAATGAACGTCAATGTATTATAAATGAATAACGTCACTACCCTGAATTGGGGTGGCAAAGAAAAGACCTCACCTATGTACTTCCGGAAACTACTATTTTGACTGGATGTTGTCAGGCTAAAGGAAAAATAGACTGTACACAAATTCTGTGGTTTGTTTCTCACAGGGATGTGCTTTGGCAAATCTGAAAATGAATATACTTATATTGGACAAATACGTAAATATATTCTAGATAAAGACAGCCCAATTTCTCACTGTCGGAGAAAGAAGTTACAAATAAGGAAAAGGAGGAAAATAAGGAAATTTTATTTTATAAAGTTTTAAATGTTAATTTTGAGAGAGAAAGAGAGAGAGTGAGGGAGGGGCAGAGAGAGTGGGGGACAGAGGATCCAAAGCAGCTCTGTGCTGACAGCAGAGAGCCCAATGTGAGACTCGAACTCACAAACCGTGAGATCATGACCTGAGCCAAAGTGGGATGCTCAACCAACTGAGCCAACCAAGTGCCCCACCATTTTAACCATTTTTAAGTTTTAAAATTCATTGGCATTAACTACGTTCATGATGTTGTGCAACCATTTCTACTATCCATTTGCAGAACTTTTTCTTTATTCCAAACAGAAACCCTGTAGGCATGAAATAAAAATTCTCCATTCTGCCCTCCCTCCAGTCCCTGTTAACCTCTATTATACTATCTTTATAGATATTTCTATTATAGATACCTCATGTAAGTGGAATCATGCAATATTTGTTCTTCTGTCTTATTTCACTTAGGATACTACTTTCTAGGTTTATCCATATTGTAGCATGTATCAGCATTTCGTCCCTTTAAAAAAAAAATGTTGATTTTGAGAGAGAAAGAGAGAGCAGGGGAGGGGCAGAGAGAGAGGGAGACAGAGAATTCCAATCAGGCTGCATGCTGCCAGCTTGGAGTCCAATGAGGGCCTCGAACCCACAAACCATAAGATAATGACCTGAGCCAAAACCAAGAATCAGAAGCTTAAGTGACTGAGCCACCTACACACTGCAGCATTTCGTCCTTTTATTGATTGATTGATTGATTGATTTTTAAGAGAGAGAGAGAAAGAGAGAGTCAGAGAGACAGAGCATGTGTCAGGGAGGGGCAGAGAGAGAGAGAGGAAGACACGGAATCCAAAGCAGGCTCCAGTCTCTGAGCTGTCAGCACAGAGCCTGATGCAGGACTCGAACCCACAAACCATGAGATCATGACCTGAGCTGAGGTTCGACGCTTAACCGACTGAGCCACCCAGATGCCCCAGAATTTCATTCCCTTTTTAAGGATGAATAATATTCTACTGTATACCATATTGTCTACACCATGTTTTATTTATCCATTCATTTGTTGATGGACACTCATGACTTTTTAAATTTATATACAGATAGGTAGCTACAGAAATGAATATGGAGACATGAGTGTCCATGTATTAGGACACAACATATTTTCCTGTCTCTGTCCACTGAGAGGGCCATAAAGCCACTATACTCCAGGAGCAATGGACATACCTAGCACCCAGATCTTAGTTTATAAACACTTCTCTTTGGAGAAGTGGTTGACGGTAGGCCTGGGACAGGGGAAATGTGAGATGAGTCTGTAACATCTTGTGGACCCAGAGAGTTAGGGAATGCTTTTAAAGGGTTGGGAACATGTCAGGCAGCCTGGGTGGCTCAGTTGGTTGAGCATCCAGCTTCTCCTCAGGTTCTCATGGTTGTGAGTTCGAGCCCCACATCGGGCTCACTGCTTGGGAGCCTGCTTGGGATTCTCTCTCACCCTCTCTCTGCTCCTCCCCCGCTCATGCTCTCTCTCTCAAAAAAAATGAATAAACATTAAAAAATAATAATCAAATAAAAGGTTGGGAACATGTAAAAAAAGGCACAGGAGCCAAATCGAAGGAGCTCCCAGTAGCCAAAGCTACAACAATTGGAGGAATAAAATAAATAATAATCTTAGGTTATAATCGCATCCATGAATTCATACCGATATGAATAACTGAATAAATAAGTAAATGGCAGTGAAAAGACAGCTCCTCCTTTCAGAAGAATTCCAACTAATAAACGTAGAAAGAATGCAGAAATGTGGAAAGAATGAAGGAAATCGAAAAGCCACCGTCAGAACAGCACAGTAATAAATGTTACAGGCAAACCCACACAGATGCTAAGGTTAGTGAGCAAAAGTCTGAGGAGAAAGTCGATATTTGCATAATCTCCAAGCATCTCTCTCAAGATATTTATCATTTACAAAGGGACACACTACGGCTTGACAGTGGGGAAACCTAGTAGACACCACCTTAAGTAAGGCTTCAAGGAGACAGCGCCAGTAGTGAGTCTGGTGGCATCGTGGAGACCCTGCTATGACACAGTGGCAAGAACACGTGGGCTCTGTGGTATTTATTCTTGCCGAAAATGTAGAACCGCAATCTAAACAACAGGAAACATCCTACAAATCCCAACTGGGGAAAATTCTACAAAATGTCACAGGCAGGAAAGACAAGGAAAGGCAGAAGTTATCACAGAATGGACCGGGGGACGAAGGCAACATGACAAGTAAATGCAGTGTGGGATTCTGGACTAGCTCCCAGAACAGAAAATGTATAATAGTGGGAAAATTAGTGAAAATCCAAATAAAGACTGTAGTTTGGTTAACAGTATCATACCCATGTTACTATCTTTGTTTTGATAATTGTCCTATGATTATGTAAGATATTAACATTAGGAGGAACTGGGAGAAGGCTTTGTGGGAACTCTCTGTACTATTTTTGCAAGTTTTCTGGAAGTTTACATTTTTTTTCAAAATAAAAATTTTTTTAAAAAAGGAATAAAAACTTTACTGCTCTCATACGTTTTAAAATTCTCATAATGTATTCATATATTGAGATACTTCCATTAATTTATAAATTAACAATTATAAGGACACCTGGGTAGTTCAGTCAGTTGAGCAGCCAACTCTTGATTTCAGTTCAGGTCATGATCTCAAGCTTCATGAGATCGAGCCCCATGTCTGGCTCTGGGCTGGCAGCATGGACCCTACTGGGGATTCTCTCTCTCCCTCTCTCTCTGCCCTTCCCCTGCCCATACGCTCATTCTCTCTCTCTCTCTCTCTCTCTCTCTGCTTGGGATTCTCTCTCTCTCTCTGTCCCTTTCCCCCTACTATCTCTCTCTCTCTCAAAGTAAATAAATAAACATTTAGAGGTTCCTGGATGGCTCAGTCAGTTAAGTGTCCGACTCTTGGTTTCAGCTCAGGTCATGATCTCACGCTTTATGAGATCTAGCCCCCCCCATATGTGACTCTTCGCTGATAGGTTGGAGTCTGCTTGGGATTTCTCTCTCCCTCTCTGTCTGCACCTCCCCCATTGGCATGCACGCTCTCTCTCTCTCCTCTCTCTCTCTCTCTCTCTCAAAATAAGTAAGTAAACATTTAAAAAACTTAAAAATAAATAAACTTTTTTTTTAAATTAACAATTCTTGATACAATGGTTGTGTGTATGCAAACTTATTTAGCTGATGGGAGTTCTTGGTTGAAAAGATTTGGAGACAGACCACTGCCCTTCAGCCTGAGCAAAACGTACTGTAGATACCGAGAGTATTTAAACTCACAGAGACAAGAAGTAGAAGGTGGTTGCCAGGAGCTGGGGAGGAGGAGAGAAGAGATGGGGAGTTAGTATTTAATGGGTACAGTTTCAGTTTTGCAAGATAAAAAAGTTCAGAGGTGGATGGTGGGGCTGGTTGCACAGCAGTGCGAATGTACTTAATGCCATGAACTGTTCGCTTAAAAAATAGTTATGATGGTGAATTTCATAGTATGTGTATTTTACCACATTTAAAAACAAAACAAAATGAGGGTTGTAGGGTTTATGGTCGGCTCTGCATTATCTTGCTTCTACATCTTTCTCAAAGGTTAGACTTTTCTTCTCAAGAAGGCTTCCCGTGCGCTGGGTCTACAAGCCCACCTGTTTTGCGAGGCTGGATATTAGTTCATGCTTAATCCATAGATAGGAATCAACAGGGGATGGAGAAGCTCAGAGTACAGAAAGGAAGATTCTCTTGGGGGGAGCTCTGAAAGGATTCATTGAAGGTTATCTTAATCTCCCAGAGACAAGATGAGCCTTCCCTTGGATCTCTGAGGCCTGGTTACTCGAGGCTCAGGGGTGACCTGGGAGATGCATGCCTGCCCTCCACCCTCTTCCCCACCTCCCTGAGGGTCGGCCCACGTTATGTGTGTTCTGTGGTTCTGTGGGAGCTTCCTTCAGGATCTATGCTTCCGCCATCTGTATTTATGCACAAACCCATCTGTATAGGCAAGGTTGTGTTGTGCTAATAAACAATCCCCAAATCTCAGTGTTTTAAAACATTAGAAGTTTGTGTCTTGCTCACTCTGCACATCCACCACAGGTTGGCCAGAGTTCTTCTCTGTGTCATGGCCCCTCTGGGATCCAGGATGATGCCATAGCCACTATCAGGAAGACAGTGGTAACTGTGGGTGCTGGCTCTTACGGCCTTTGCCTGGAAATGACCTAGGTCACTTCTGCTCACATTTCATTGTCTAAAGCACATCATATGGCCCAGCAAGACTTAAAATAGGTGGGAAATTATAATCCTCCTGCAGGGAGTGCACTATTGGGGAAGAGGAGTACCGTCCACCACACTGACCAGCCCCCCAGCACTTCCCTCACCCCTGGGGGAAAGAATTCTGGGGTTGGGGAGAGGGCCATTCCCACCCCACCCACCCCCCACGCACTCTGCCCCACTGAGAGAACTCTTAACGCCTCCACCTCCTGCAGCAGAGCACTCCAAGACCAATTAGGGGAATTTCTTCTGGGTGTAGAGGTCTCGGTAGGTCCCCTCCATGTCTGTTCATTTCCTGTCCCATTCCCACACTCCAGCTGGGTCTGCCCTATGGTTGTGAGGGTCCCGCCCTGCCCCTTCTGAGAGTAGACTCATGGTCATTCTTGAGGAGCACATGCGAGCTACTCACAGGGGCCACTGTGTGACTCATTTGGCTTCCCAGAAGATAATCAACCAACTGGTGACTAGCGATGTACCAGCCCATTTTCCCCTGTGCTTCTACTGGAAATCAGGGCTGCAATCCTGGAAGATTAGGAGAATCCCTATCACTTATTTGCATTTTTAAGGGCCATAGCCCTAGTAGTGAGTTTCTTTTCTTTTTTCTTTTTGATAATGTAATACAATCTTTATATAGGATTAGTCCCTTAGCAACAGATAAAGAAAGATGTGGGAGGGTGCAGTGAGTATGTATCTGTATGTGTGATTTAGTTGGATCACCTTACGCTAATTTCACAAATTATTCACTTTCTATACAAATTCACAGCATTCTTAAAATAGCCAGTTCCCATTGTGCCTTTAAAATACTAAATTGTTTTCACAAAACTCTGATTTACACCCAACTTCTCAGGAGCATTGTTCCTTTATAAAGCAAAGCCTTTGCGGAGGTTTCTCAGCAAATTCCTAGAACTACAGACAATATGGAAATGGAAGGTCCTGGATACAACAATTGTAATATTTGTGACTCACTCAAAACTTGCTTCCCTTTGGGGATGGGGGATTTCTGGCAGGGAGGAAACAGATTTATTCATTTGTTCAACAAAGATTCGTTCTGCTAAGTGGCTTCTAAGAGCTGAATACTCTGATAAGGGCTGTAGAATATGCAGGGAAAGATTAGCACCCACTACCCCTTCTGCAGGGTTCACAATGTGGCCGTGTGATTGCATGTCATCTGCATGACATCCTCCAGAGGTAGCTTCTAGCCCAGAGACCAGATGAAGAAACTGAGACCTGGATTGGTCAGGCCTCCAGCCCTCTCCCACACAGCACCCCTCCCCTAAACAGCATTCTTGGCACACACAACTCCCTCTACCAACCCTGTGGCCTCCCAGGACCCTGTCCTGGCCCCAAAGGAGGCAAATCAATCTGACACATGGAGCATTGAAACTTGGGTTTCTCTTTTTGCTTAAGTGAATTCTTTGTTATTGTTGGGTATTAATGTCTTATTAAATCTGGGCCAGCTGTAATTGGCCTGTGTGTGCTGGTGAGGGTAACGGCTTTGCAGAGCTGGGCAGAAGGCTGTGTGGGCTCAGAAGCCAGCACTGTGGTTTGCTTGGGGCTGATGGCTGCCACAGAAGCCCTGAGCTGTTCGCCAGGATCTGGGACACCTGGTCAGTCACATGGTCAGGTGGATGGGACTGTGTGATTGAGAAAGGCCCGTGGAAAAGGTTGGCCCCTTCTCTAGGGTGAAAGTACTCGTTGCCCCAACAACAATTACCTCTAGGGCAGATAATTCTAATATTCATGGGGGGGAACACTACTACATGGAGAACCTTCTCCTGACCTGCCATTTGGTTGAGACCTCATAATCAGGACAATTTAACCAAAGGGTTAGGAAGATGACTTAGGTTCCTTGGAGGCTGACCCAAGGCCCCCCAAAGGTTCTGCTGGCACCTGGGGAAAAGGTTGTTTCAGAAAGCCAGTGAAAGCACTGCAAAAGCAGGATGTAGCCCTGCAGAAAGCAGCTGTGACTGGTGCAGAGGTGCGGCCCAAAGCAAACGAGCTGACTTGGGGCCTAGGTGGGACTATGGTTTCTCTCCTTGGAGGATTATTGCTTTAAACCTAGCACTCCTACAGTTAGTTACAGTTTGGGATTTTTTTCCCCCCTAAAGTTTATTTATTAATTTTGAGGGTCGGGGGGAGGGACAGAGAGAGTGGGAGAAAGAAAATCACAAGCAGACTCCACACTGTCAGCACAGCCCCCAACGCGGGGCTTGACTCAGGAACTGTGAGATCATGACCTGAGCCAAAACCAAGAGTCAGATGCTTAACCAACTGAGCCACCTAGGCGCCCCAGTTTGGGATTTTTAAGAGGTGATCCAACTAGCAAAATCTTCTGCCTCTAGATAGGATGTTATTTAAGCTTCCTTCGATGCTTCCATGATTGTCCTCTCCTCAGGGCTACCCTATATCTGCTCACCTTTAGAATGTCCCCCTGTAGAAACATTGCTTCCTCCTCTCTTTCTGCACTTGATTCATACCTCAATTCCAGACAGCACAGTGTGACCCAGCTCCAAGTTTCATGGAGCAGAAATTGGACGGCTGTAGTGGGGAATGCAGAAGGCAGGAAATTGCCATTCTCGTGGGGGAGCCCAGACCCTGGCATCACAAGTGGATACTCACGCTGTTGTGGAATTGAGTTGAAGGCTTCCTCTCTGCTCCGCCCAGGAGACTTACTGGCTTCCCTCAGTGACTCCTTTCCAACTTTCCCTGCCAATTCCTAACCAAAACTCTTTACCCCGAATCTCAAAGCTTTTTTCTTGGAAGTAAATTACTAGATAGGAGCTGGCTTCTTCCCCACTCTTGTGGTTTTTATAGGAGGGAATTCTCTGTACCTTCCTGACTGCTTGCTTCACCCAAGACCCCTCCCCACTGGTGGGAGCTGGGTTTGCTGTGTGAAAGTTAAGGAGGGGAGAATTATCCTTCCAGGAAATAGAGCTGACATTTTTACTTCTATCTGCTGTTTCTGTATTTTGGAATTTGTGTGAGGAAAACATAGATGTTCTATATTGACCTCCTCGAGCCCCAGCAGGCCCAGAAAAAAACCACAGAGACATTTTCAAGAGCTGGCTTGTGCCCCAGAGGCATATGGTGCCCAAGGCCTGGCCCTCCATGTTCCCGAGTACCTGTTTGGGTCTCTAAACCCATTCATTGTTGTGCTATCTCCCTAGGGCCTCCTGACATGTATGGGTGCCTGGCTGGGTCCCAGGAGATGCAGTGTTGAATTAGACACTGTGCCCAGCCCTGTGTAATTATCCAGAGTCAAAATGAGTCAGCAGGCAACCCAGATTAAAAACTGTGGCTCCCGACTCAGGCCTGCACACACAAGTGCCCACAGTCGGCTGAAGGAAATCTCTGAAGGAAATCTGGGATGGGGGTGGGGGGTAGATAAAGAGGAGCCACCAGGGAGCTGGATTACATTCTGGGGGAGGCAGGAAGGATGATGAGTGTCTCAGGAAGGAAGTCAGGACCCTCTAGCACCCATTCTTTCTTTGTAATTAGAACCTCCCCTCCCCCATCTTCTAACCCCCAACTGCAGCTCTCTGCTCCATCCTGATTCCCTGGAGATCAGAAATATTGGTCAATACCTCCTGTTCACAGCAAACATTTGCAATAGACGAATTCTGGGCCCAACCCCAACCCCTGAAATGGTGCCATATGGAGGGCCATGTGAATCTACATAAAACACAGGTTTTTTAAGGATTTTAGGCCAGACTACACTGTCTATCTTCTGAAATAATTGTGGAGGATTCCTTAGCCTTCTATTGCCCTGAAGAGTTGACACTTGACAAGGTACATGAAGCAGTAATCGAAAGAATATTCCTGTAAAAAGTCCTGAAATTTCCAAGCCCCATGTGAGCCCAGATTAAACACTTTAGGAGGCCACTCTATCTTTAACCAACTCTGTGACCCAGCTGACCAGGAAATCAATGGAGTTGGGTGATTTTATAGCTTGGGTAATGCCAAGCTGTCATGTCCAGCTAGTGCGTTGATCACTTATCAATCTTTAGGGGTTTCCAAGTACTCTTGGGAGCATCATTGACATTCCACAGACCTGTCCAGAGTGGGAGACCTATGGGAGGAGCCAGGGCATTTAGTCTAAAGAAAGGAATACTCAGTCTATTAATGTGAGAAGGGTGCCTTGTGGACAAGGGTCAGGCAAGTTTAGTATAGTCCAGACAGCAGAACTGTTTTCAGTGGATGGAGGTAGTGAGTTTCCTGTCACTGAGGAAGTTAAAAGGGAGACTGTGTGTGCATAGTCAGAAGGGCTGTTTCTGTCACCTGTTGGGGTTGGCCCCCAAGACGCTTCCCACCTGTTATGGACTGAATGTTTGTGTCCCCCTAAATTCGTCTGTTGAAGCCCTAACCCCCAATGTAGTGATACTACAAGGTGAGGACCTTATGGGGTAATGAGATTTAGATTAGATTAGATGAAATTATAAGAGTGGAGTCCCCCTGATAGGATTAGTGCCCTTATAAGAAAAGGAACAGACACCAGGGCATCTTTTCTCTGCCAGGAAGTGAGACGGTACCTGTCTGCAAGCCAGAAAGCCGGCCCTCACCAAGAAGTGAATTGGCAAGCACTAGATCTTGATCTTGGACTTCCCAGCCACTGTGAGAAACAGCGGTCTGTCAGTTAAGCCACCCAGTTTATGGTATTTTATCATAGCAGCCAGAGCTAAGATACCAGCAGAGTCATTGATTTCATAGAAATTCAAGAGATGAGGTTGGGTCTACACCAGCCTTATGAGATCCCTTCTGCCCACAGAACTGTCCTGGTGCCTCCCTCTCTGGAAGGTTAAACAACAGCACCCAGGCAGGAATCCAGGACATTCACTAATTCAGCCAACCTCCAAGTGATCATCATGGAAAAGAAAATATGAATCTGGTCCCTCTTCCTTATGCTGATTTTATTTTGAATCTTGAGCTATTTTACAGTCACAGAATAATCTAACCAGCACCCAGAGTTTCACCGCTTAAAATTTAAGCTAAGATTGATTTCACCTTTGCTTTCAATCATTTCATTTTGTAAGAAATAAACATTTCAGGTAGAGCAGAGTGCCCTTGTAGTCGGGAAGTCAATCCTATTCTTACAACTCTGTGCAGCGTTCTGTTTGTGTAAATAAAAACAATGTAATTCTAAAATTACAAATGGGGACCGGCTCTCCATGATATTTTCAGTGCGGCCCGCTCCGGAGTGTCTGGGGCCAGCTGACCCCAGGTTCTCTCTGCCTCTCCCGCGGGCCGAGGGCCAGAGCAGCCGGAGAGGGAGGGGGTCGCTTCCTAGAAAAACCCGCCCAGGCTTCCGCGGCCTTGGCCATCCCGCGGCGAGCCATTGTGCGCGCGCCTGGGGACCGCGCTGCCGGCCGGGGGGAGGCGTTTCCTGGACGCGCGGCCGGGCAGCCTGGCAGGGCGGCCCCGCCGAGGAAGCGCTCGATTCTCCGAGTGGCACGTTCGCCTCGGGCCGTGCCAAATGCCCCGCTGGGCGGAGGTGAGGGGGGTGGCGCCACGCTGGGGTCCAAATCAGGCCCTGGGGTTTGCAGGGGCAGCCGGGTGCGCTCCCTTCTTGGATCGTTCCTTCGTTCCTTCCCCTGATCGTTATAGCACTTCGTACTGCCAAGCTGTGTTGGCTGCTGGCGTTACAAAGACGGTTTCCGCTTCATTCATTCATTCATTCATTCGCTCATGCATTCGTTCCACAAGTAGTTACTGTTCTTTTAACTATTTGGCCAGGCACTAATGGGTCAGGCACTGTTCTAGGCGCTAGGGATACAGCCAGGGATCTTTGCCCCTAAAGCTTTCATTCTAGCGGAGGGACAGACCATGAATAACGGATGTAAAAAGTAATTATACAGCCGACAAGTGCTGCGGAGGGAAAGAAAGAGGAGGGGGTGGGAAGATCAATAATGGGAATGGGGGGTTGGAGTTGCCAAATCGCTGTCTGGAGGAAGAACATTCTAGGTAGAGGAAACAAGCAATGGAAAGCCCTGAGGTGAGAGCTTGCTTGGCAGAATGTGACTTATACAGAGATCGTTGTTCCCCAACCCCCCCCCCCCGCCCCCCTTAGCCACCTGGGCCTCACCTGGACCCCCAGAGTTCAGCAGAAGGGAAAAAAAATCTCCCTGAGGCAGGGCCAACATGAGTGGCCACGTCTGTGCTCCAGTGACTCCCCTCGGTCTGCAGAATAACATTGATATACCTTTGATATACCTTGGGATGCCCACAGGTATCCTCATTATCTGGGCCTTCTTTCTGTCTCCAGTCCCTCATCGGAGCCTTCTCCATTTGCACTGTGCCCAGCTTGCCCAGTGACTTGTGGTTCCCCAGGTGCATCGTGCTGCTTCAGGCCTGGGTACATGGCATCTCCTGGAATGCCACACACATTCCTCCTACCTGTGCCCACCTGACAAGCCCTTACTTTTCCTTCAAGAGTCAGTTCAATGTCACATCCTATGTGATGCCTGGCACAGATCTCAACAGGCGAGTGTCTGGCCACGGGGCAGTTATGTGTTGACTTGTCGGTGGCCTCTTGTCAGTGACTCCCTCACCTCTGTATCCTCAGCATCCAGCACCTGCTTGGCACAGAGTAGGTGCTCAGTAAAGACAACTCGACTGAATGAGTGAGCAGTACTTGGCTGCTTTGGTTCCCTAAGTACCTTGAGGCCTGAATCAACCAGTCCCTGGCCCTGCCCTTGGATATTTAACAGACTGTATTCACAGCTGTGGACTCCCGGGTCACGGATTTCCTGTGGGTGAGGGACTGGCCGGGAGAAAGGCCTTCATTTTAACTACAGAAAATGACGGGCTCACGGGGCATTGTTGTCCGAGAGAATAGGAGAGGCTGCCCCTCTCCCTGACTCCACCGCAGCCTTGGATGCCAGTCTGTGGCTGGCCACACAACTCCTGGAAACCCTGGTCAGAAATGGGCTTCCTCTCCCTCCCACCAGGACTCTGAGCACTCCTGCAGAAGCACCACTTACAAAGAGTTCAGTGGAAGAGTGCCTGGGCCGCTCAGTCAGGTGGGCATCCGACTTTGGCTCAGGTCATGATCTCATGGCTCGTGGGTTCGAACCCCGCATCGGGCTCTGTGCTGACAGCTCAGAGCCCGGAGCCTGCTTTGGATTCTGTGTCTCCCTCTGTCTCTCTGCCCCTCCCCTCTCTCTCTCTCTCTCTTTCTCTCTCTCTTTCAAAAATAAATAAACATTAAAAAAAAATTTAAAGTGCAGTTGACTGGCTGGCCGGTCACCGCTCAGCCTCCAAGGCCTGCCAGCCTTCCCTTGAAAGTCATTGTCCTTTTCTTCCTATTCTGACATGCACAGTCCTAACCCATGCCCCTGTCTTCTCATGTGGACAGCCCAGAAGGTTTTCTGGTTCACCACCTTGTCTCCATCCCCTATCAGTTCCTACCTTCTCCTTCCAATGTTAGAACCATTTTCAGACACTTCTGTTTTCTAAGTCACCTCTCACCTCCACTTGGAGAGGTGACTCTGGGTGTCAAAAGACAAAATCTGAACATTCAAACCTGGTGTCCTGGGTCCTCTGAAGATTGACCTTAACTCCCCTGTGTGCACCTTTGTTTACCCTTCCCTGTCACCAAACTCTGTGCAATAGTGTACTTACTGTCTCTCAAATACTGTCCCACTCTGGCCTTTACCTGTCCTCGATGCCTTTCCTGCTCCTCACTACTTACCCAATCCTAACAAATGCTTCCACGTACAAACCTGTCTAGACAGCCCTGGGCTACCCATCTCTGAGCCCTGAATCACATATGCTTACTACCTATGACAGTCATTTAATAACTAGAAAGTTGACCTTGAGAGCTTTTAGGGTCCCTTCCGTCCTGCAGTTGTATTACGACCATGTGATTTTGCTGTCATTTTTTGCAAGTTCACTTCTCTACTCATAGAGCAAGAGCCTTAGGGACCAGACCTTGCCTTTGCCAACTGGTATGTTCTGTGCTATAGCAATGCCTGGTGCACGATAGCAGGCTCAGTGTGGCTTTGCTGATGGGAAGTTTCCAGACCTCAGCCCCAGATGTTCCTGTCTCCAGTCATTCCCTGTATAGTTGCCATGTGCCGGGGCTGCCACCTACATGCTTCTGAAGGGGAGCTGATAAATATATGCATATTGAGGGATCGGGAATTTCATACATCTGTCCTCCAAAGGGAATCTGCATTGCCAGAGGTGCCTGGAAAGAGCATTAGTGAACCATCATTTAGCTTTTGTGGTGGAATGCCAGTTATCAACAAGGGAGGAATGGTGGGCATGAGAACCTTTCTCGGAGCCATTCAGTCATACCCCGCTCTCCTTGCCTTCTGTGCTGCCGGTTCTAGACAGGGCACGGGGGCAGGGCGGGAGACAAGGGGCACAGGGTAGAAAGAGGAGAAAGGAACTTACAAGGAAACCTACCACTCCCTTACTCCATGCAGACCTTACTTCTTTAGATATCGCCATGAGCAACCTTGTGGATGTTTGTCTGCTCCTCTGTCCCTGGTCAGCGTCAGCAAGGCAGCAAGCTCCTGCCAGCCCCTTGCCCAGAAGGAAGAGCTATCGGAAGGAACTAACTCAGTCCTCTTGGACCCATGGTCCCACTGGAGGGACAAATGTTACTCAATTATAGGAGAGTGGGACAGACTGCCGGTGGTGCATAAGGATGGGAAAAGCGGGTGTGGGGATTGAGAGGGAGGGAGGGAGGGATGAACTTGCATTTACTGAGCACCTATTGTGTGCCAGGCACTGTGCTAATCACATTTACATATGTTACCTCGCCTAATCTTCCCCCAAATCTTGGGAGATAATTGTCATTAGCTGCATTCCCCAACATAGTTTATTTCCTCTCACACCCTTTCTCCATTGTTCTTTTTCCTGTTTTTTTTTTTTTTCTTTTTTGGTCATAAAGTGATTCATATTCATTGTAAACATGGTATATGAAAATAATATAAAAGTGCAGGGGAGAGAAGAAACTCATCTCTAATCTCATAACAAAGATATAACCATTATTAGCACTTATATATGTGTATATTCCAGTTTTTAAAATCCATTTTAAATATATGTGATATTACCTTGTACCTACAATTTTCTATTCTTTTTTTTACTGAACTTTACGACAGAAATATTTTTATGTCATTGAAAATTCTAAAATAACATCTGTTGTGCCTTCGCAGTGGCCGTTCTGCGAATATACAACTAATTTTACTATTTCCCAACTACCGGGCATCTGTTTTTCTACCCTTTGAAATTATAAATAATGATTCAGTAACATCTTGGTACCAACATCTTTCTATGAATTTCTGAGTTTGTTTTCTGTTTTTGTATTTTTGATAGATTTGAAGAAGAACAGTTGGGGTCAGTGTAACTGATTTTAAATAGTAGTTTTATTTTCTGACTTCAAAAGTGAGAGTTGTTTTTTGTGAAATATTTGGAATGCATAAAAAAGAAAATAGCATCATAACTTTTCAAATGACTGTTATTAACATTTTGGGGTGCTTATTTCTCAGCGTTTTTTCCAATGACATACATATGTAAGTATAAATAAATATGACTGCAAAAAAATGGTATTACTAGTATATACCATGCTCCAGCCTGCTCATCAGCAAGCATTGTATTGTTAATTGTATTATTAATTTTCTTTGACAATATTACTTTTTTTTAACTTTTTTTTTAACATGTATTCATTTTTGAGAGACAGAGAGGGACAGACTGTGAGTGGGGGAGGGGCAGAGAGAGAGAGGGAGACACAGAATCTGAAGCAGGCTCCAGGCTCTGAACTGTCAGCACAGAGCCTGACGCAGGGCTCGAACCCACGAACTGCATCATGACCTGAGCCGAAGTCGGATGCCTAACCAACAGAGCCACCCAGGCACCCGGACAATATTACTTTTAACAGCTGCCCAATGCCACTGTAGGGATGCAGCATACAAATGGAAGCCTTCTTTTATTCATGGCCACTTAGAGTTTTGTTTCCCCAAATTTTCCATTAGTAACTCTCTTATGAATATCTGAACATCTTGAATATCTGTGAATACTAATCTTTGACCTCATCTCTGATCATATCCTTCATACACATTCCTAGAAGTGAAATTACCAGGTCGAAGCCTACGAGCATTGTCAGAGCTACTGGCTCACATTGCCAAATTGCGTTCCAAAATGTATCCTTATAACCAGAGATAATTGCAATACTGATTATGATTCATTTCTTTAATTTTCACTTTTCTTATTAATGATAATGTTTTGAAATATTTATTAGCTACTTGTAGTTCATTTTGGGGGATTATCTGTTCATGACGCCTATTCACCTTACTGTTTTTGTCTTAGTATATATTTCTTGATGTTTTAGATGAACTCTGTGTTTTAAAGGTTATAAACATAACCTTATGTTTATCATACTTATTCTTGGAGAATTTTCCAAGTAAAGAAGAAAATATCTCCATTTTTACAGATGACTAAGCCAAGACTCAGTGAAGAAGTGAATTATCCAAGGTCACCCAACTGGCAAATGGTCTAGCTGGGATTTGAGCCCAGGTCTTACTGGCTGTAGAACTCTTAATCAGAAAAAATTATGAAGAGTAGAGAAATGGTAACGGTAGCTGTGTAAGCCTCAGTGGTGGAACTTGAGTCTGTTCTGTAGGATGAGTACAAATCAGCTCCTGGAAGCGTTGGAGATGTTTATGGAGGAGGAGAAGGAACACAGTGCTGGGGGACTTGGAAGCCAGGAAGGGGCCTGGCCTGGTGCCAGCTGTGCGTCTTTTTGATCATTGCTTCCAAGTTGAGGGACACCCTTCTGGCATCCTTCTTACTTTCATGACCCTTCAGGGGACTGCCTCCAGCAATTACCCACATCCTCTTCAAATCTGTATGCCGCAGCACAACTTTCAGTTTGTCCTCACCTGTATGTTCCCAGGTCTTTGAAAGGCCCCTTGTTACCTCTTACACTGATCTTTAGAGATGGGATAGGCCCTGGAGGCCACATCCTTCAGCGGAGTCCAGAATCAGAGGTCTTCTTTGGTCATCTTTTCTTACCCAGTTACATTTATTACAATCCTCATTTCTACTGATCCTTGCTAACTGCCAGGGAAAGAAAGAGGAAGAAGGCAGAAGACTGGATTGTTGATTTCCTTAGGATGGGTGCACGTGCTCTCCCGACTAGCACTTAAGCCCCTTGACATCCATGCAGGCTTCTCCTCCATGTTTCCTGCACCAAGCACAGGGCATGGGCTGAGATGGGCTCAGTAAATGCCTGTGAATGACTGACAGGGGGGTCTACACTACTGCTGAAAGGTTGTCTGCTGTCCTCCCTCCTCCAGGAAAGAAAGGATGTAAGAACAGTAAATAAATGCAGTAGTTTAATTTTTCATTCTGGGGTGAAGCAGATACCCTTTAGAGGGAGGGCAGAGGCAGAGAAGGGGGTGGTGGCACAGGAAGGGGAAAGAAGGGATGCCCCTTGTTACTTGCCCTTTCCTCTCTCAAAGCTCCATCTGGACCCATCCTCAGGGAGTTTGGAAATGCTTAAAATTGTATCTTGGCAGTTAACTGCACTATGGGGAATGGATGGAAACTTGCAGATTTTGGAGGCTTCAGTGTCCATGGAGGTGGGAAGAGAATTGTGGTGTTCTGCAGGTTGAAGGGAAATAATAACATGGAAGCTTGATCTACAGAAAGGAATAAAGAGCATCAGAAATTGTAATTATATGGGTAGCTCTAACAGAACAATCTTTCCATTCTTAATTTCTTTAAAAGACAGCTGTCGAGGGGCGTCTGGGTGGCTCAACTGGTTAAGTGTCCAACTCTTAGTTTCGGCTCAGGTCATGATCTCACGGTTTGTGGGTTCGAGCCCCACATCGGGCTCTGGGCTGCCAGTGCAGAGCCTGCTCAGGATTCTCTCTCCCCACTCTCTCTCTGCCCCTCCCCCACTCACGAGCTCTCTCCCTCTCAAAATAAGTCAACTTAAAAAAAATTAAAAAGAAAAAGACAATTGTCAAAAGCAATAACAACAACAACAACAATGTACCCTGGGGCTTATGTTCAAGAAACAACATACAGGACAACAGAACAAAGGATGGGGGGTGGGGGGGTGGGAAAGGGATTTTCACTGGTTTAAGTTCTCATATGCAAATCCCAGGTAAACTGGGAGAAGTTAAGGAGGCATATGGTAATACTTAGAACAAAAAGTTAAAACAACACAGAGGTTTAGCTACAAATCCAAGAGTGGAGGTAAAATGGAATATTAAGTTATAATCCACAGTTGATCTGAAAGAGTACATGAAAAATGAGCACAGAACCAATGGACAGATAGGAAAGCAATGATAGCATCCATTAATGGTAATGTCATCCATGAAGGGAAGAAATGAGATCATCTCTAAGGTCTTTTCCAGCTTTTGTTGTCTCTGATTGTAATTCACGTGACAGCATCTACTAGTGTCACTGAGGCAGAGTTTGTTAGGATGAGTTATGGCAGAATTGGGATGAATGAGTCTGCTGGTTCCGGGGTCTGAAATTAGCCCATGGAGACTATAGTTATGAGTCTGCCATGCCATTGCCATTCGAGTAGCAACTTGAGGTGATGATTCAGGGTGGGGCAAAGTCAGGGAAGATGCTGGTGCTACCAGACAGGCCCAGGGTGAACGGCTGAATTTACAGTCAGTCTGCTTGGATTTGGTTTGCCTGAGAGCTCTGAGAGAGAGCTGGCTTAGAGAAGCCGGGGCTCAGGAAGGCCCAGTTGAGTGGGGCTGGGCTGGGCTGACCGGGCGGGCAGGGCTCCTGTGGCCTCTCACAGCAGCTGCTCCTTCAGGGGACCGGAGGCATGTGTTTCCCATTGCTAATAACCTCTCTTGCCCAGGACCTTTTCTCTGTCTCTTAACGATACAGTGTAATAATAGCCATTCATTCAAAAACCTTTACTGATTACCCGATCTTACCTGATTACCCACCAGGTGCTATGCTAGCTACTGGGAGCGTGAACCTGGGGAGCAAAACTCCGGGGATGCATGGATATCACAGAGCTTAAGTTCTAATTGGGAGACCGTGTGCCCTCATCCTAAGGAAATCAACAATCCTGTCTTCTCCCTTCTGCCTTCTTCTCTTTCTTCCCTGGCAATTAGCAAGGATCAGTGGGTAGAAATGGAGAAGCCCCTGTGACCCATGAGGAGAGGGCTCTGAAGGCCAGTGGGGAGCTGGACCAGGGGGCTGGGAACCCAGAGCCTGGAGGGCAACACTGCCTGGGGGGGTGGGCAGGACCAGAGCTCAGAGAAGGAGTAGCAGCTGCACCAGGAAGGGATTGTCTTCCATTGCAGATAGAAGCCACGTGAGGGTGTAAAGAAAGGACTGACATGGCCACATCTGAGATTTCAAAGATGACTGGCCACTGTGTGGAGAATAGCCTGGAGCGGTGACAAGAGAAAACCAAACAAAACAGGACAATGGGCAAGGAGATAGGAGTCTTGGATTCCTCAGTGTGCTGTGTGTGATCTTGGATGCATCACTTAGCCTCTCTCCTGTCTTATCTGTCTGTCAAATGCCAGTAGTAGTATCTAGGCTATTTACGTCATAGAGACAGGGTAGCAATCAGTGATAGACCATTTAAAACATTACCTTTAAAGGACAAAGGGCAGTACAAAACAAAGACTGTGGTATCTTCTTGACCCTCAGTATGTTAGACACACTAAATTCAAGTGAAGAAGTGGGGTCTGCGACGTAAGAACTTGAGTTCATTTCCTCCATGAACATCATGGCGTCTGAGTCTTCACTGGCACAGAGGCTGGTCAGTTCATTTGGCTAATGAGGCCAAACTCAACCCCAGTGCCAGCCAGATTCTTTCCCTCCATCCCCGGGCCACGACCTGATCAGACAGCTTTTAGCTGGATGTCACTGGTCACCACCGGCCCCACAGAACCAGTGGCCGCCCCACCACCGCCACTAAGACAGCCTCTGTGCAGGGGAATGGGAACATCACCTGGGACTGAAGATGAGTTTCAAACCAGCCATACGGCTGAGTTGCTTCACTCCTCCAAGGCAATTGCCTCGTAAGAATGGGGAATAGGGCCTTGTCCCGGCTTCTCCGGGGGAGTGTGGGATCCACAGAAATGGATGTGTTAGTCCTGGAGTGTTAGTCCTGTTGTTGCTGCTGCCAAGGGAACTACCACTGTTGTCACTGGATTGGGAAAGAAAGCCTGTGATACATCAAGAAAGATTATTGCCTCCAGCCCTGCAGGCTGGATTCCAGCGGAAGGCCATTTTGTGAAACACATGCACGAAGCAGAAAACAAACAAACAAACAAAACCATAAGAAGCCAGAGTCTATGGGCACATATACCTTGGGTGGGATCAAGGTGTTTTTTGTGCCTTAGCACTGTGAGTGCATTAAAGCTCACTTCTTCCTAACCGGGTGGATATCATCATCCTCATTTTACAGACTGAGAAACTGGTAATTCAGAGAAAGTAATGGATTTGTCCAAGGCTGCCTGATGGGCTGCAGAGCTGGGAGTTAGGCCCGGTCAGCCGATTCCAAGGCCTTGTGCACCCCAGCCCTGAGGCTTACAGTCCTAAAGCATTTAGGGTACCTCTCCATAGTTCTTTCCATGAAGGCCAGCTCTCCAGACATTCTGGGAACCCCTCAGGCCAGAGATGATTGAGGACAAAGTCAGACCTCTTGGGGCTGGCTTGTCATTTAATCCATCAAAAGACAAATGATCAATCAGCCAGCAGATGTTAATTACGGGCCTGGGGAAGAGGTCTGGCAGGCAGGCAGGAGGTGTGCAGATTCAAGAATAATTTGAGAACAAGATGCAGCCATGTCTATGCCCAGAGGAGAGGCAGGGCTGGCCACTGAGGAAGGAGCTGACCAGGATCTGACAGTGAATCAGGGTCCGTGCAATGCTGACGGGTGGAAGAGGGTGATGATATGGGCTCAGCTACCACCATGAGAAGGCCAGAGGGCCTGACGGTTTCCCTTTCCAGGGTCTGGGACTCAGGTTGTATGTCTCTCTGAAGCACAGCAGAAAGCTGGGACAGGGCCACGGGAGTGCCCAGCACAGACTGCACGCACACTTCAGGATAGCCCAGATGCCCCAGGCACAGCCCCGGGCCCCGCTGCCCATTTTCCCTACAGAGTCATTCTCTCAGCATTGCCAGCTGCTAGCTGAGTGACTGGCTGAGTGACCGAGACTGAGGCTGGCTCAGTGACTGAGTGACTGAGGGCCTGGATGCAGGAACCGAGAGCTAGGAAAAGGGATTTCTTTCTATGTCAGGGGGAAGCCCCTGGGGAAAAGGGAAACACAGTGGGAAGGACAAATTCTTGCGGTAAGTCTGTGCAGGGCCAGCATAGTGCCCTCTAATGTGTGAGATTGGGCCCACGATCCTCTGGGGTGACAAGGTGACAGGGTGTGGGGCTCAGCTGCTTGGCCTGCTTTAGGACCTCAGGCAGGGAGAGAAGAAGACGAACCTGCCCTTCCTGTCAAGTGGGCCTCCCTGCCTGCCACCCTCCCTCTCTCTCTCCCTCTACACTATTTTAAAAATGTGACTAGAGGCTTACCTGGTCCCCACCCATCTGCTCAGGGAGAAGGGGAGGGAGTTCAGCTGGATAGCTCTACCCTAGTGGGGGAGTGGGGTGGGCGGGTGGGGCCTCCCTTCCAGAAGTAGGCTAATTTAGCAATGGCAAAGAGCAGAAGACAGGGGTCTTTACTGACTCTTAAAAAAAAAATGCCTCTTAATTTTAAAATAAATTGGTTTAAAATTATATTGGATAAATACTAAGCTTCAAAGGTATGGAATTTACATTAGTATGCAAAATTCAGAGTTTTTTTTTTGTTCAGTCTGAGACGATTCCATCTTGCTAATGCTTTCCCTTTGGAAATCCATAACAGTATGAGAAACTATGATATTGATAGGACATTAATAATCACATTTGTATCATAGTTTTATAAGGGGCTTCTGGGCACAGGATTGCATCTGACCCTGTCCCGAAGTCTGTGAAGTAGGAACCCTTAGTATCTTCATCTTGCATATGGGGACACTGGGACTCAGTGAATGAATCTGTGACCACCTAAGAAGTGGAGGCCAGAATCTGGGCTCCAGTCTTCAGACTCCAAGCCTACCAGTGGGGCTCCGCAGCACAGCACTGCCCCGTGCACAGCCTCTGGGCCCAAGGGAGAAAAGGGCACCTTTGAATGCGCCTCCTGTTCTAGCCCAGCCCAGAGCATTGAGTTCACACAGACCCGGTTCAGTCAAATCAGGTCCCTATGGTTATATAGGGCTTTAGACTCTCCTCATTCTGTGGCTCATTAACTTCCTCACCTTTCTTTTAATTTGGAAGAAAAATAAATGTAGGAGCAAATGGGAAGCGAGATGTGTTTATTCCTCATGCCTTCTCTTGAGGTCTCTTGGTCATACCTCTCCAGCATTTGTGGGCCCGATGCGCAGCCCGGTGCTGGCTTCTTCAACACTGGCCTGAGTGACTTCAAGCCACAGAAGCTGGCTGGAGTGTCACCTCCCACACATCTTTGCCACCAGTTCATCTTGAACAGCCCAGGCAGGACTGCACAGAGAGACCTCTCAACTGTGCTCTCTCTTATGCAGGTACTAATGGAAGTGGCCTTCTTATCTCTGGGATCATTGTGTCTGGGAAAAGCATGGTCACTGAAACCCTCAAACTCAGTAGAAACTTGTGGAGAGAAAAGGTGTATTCACTGGGAGAGACGAGTGAAGAAAGAGAAGGAAGAAGGTAGGGAGCAGGTAGGGGGTGGGATTGTCCATGGCAAGACATACAGAAGAAACTTGCAGGGCCTGTGTCCACCCGTCACACCTCCAGGGGCCTCCCCCATGCTGCTTACACATAAATATCCCCTGAACTGGACTGTGGAGAGAGCTTGATTTGCCTTTGAACCTACTTAACATCCCCAAGATGCTATGGCCTCTACAGCTACCTGTCTATACTTCCAGGGCCGTGCATACAGACCAGAATCCCCTCAAATTTCAGGCCTGTACTAATTGGCTCCTTGCTTAGAGAGGTCGTATCCAGGAGATTCTAGAACCTACAGGAAGTTTGCTCTGATGTTAATGCCTATTGTGCAAAACTCTAGTATAAACTGAGCATGAAGGTTTTGTAAAAAAAAAAAAGGGGGGGGGTTGCTGAACAAGAATGATAAATTGTTCTTATGAAAGCCTGGGAAAAGCTACCTGGTAACCTGAGTTAAGGGCTGCCCAGATCAAGGACATCCACACTCCTTTCCACATGTGCTCCCAGAGTTTGCAGAGAAATAGTCCTATACAGTGGTATCATTACTGCCACAATGGCCACCTAATTATTGGGAGCAAATTCATGATGGGAAAACTGGAATGTCATGGCTAAAAGAAGAGGGTCACAGTCCCTTCCTCACCAGCATAGGTGTTGCTGTCATCCTCCAAAGGTCCCAGGAGGCATGAATACAGGTGGTCTACGTGTTCTATAGAGCCAATAATAGCTGATGACCTCAGATGACAACAATAACTAACCGCCCCTGAAGGGTGTTTTGTGTTGCTTCTGTATGCCCTGCCCTTTGCTCTGAGGGGTGTAAAAGAGGATTTGGTCCCTACTCCCAGACCCAAATGCTGTTCTGCCACTTCTCTGACTCGCAAACTCCAGGTCTACGCTTCAAGACCCAGCCAAAATGTCACCTTTCCTGCAGGCTTTTACTCTCATCCCCCAACCCCCACCAGACTGACAGAATCATTCTCTATTCTGAACTCCCAGAAAAACAAAAACGGGGGTGAAAACTTCTGCCGTGTGGTGTTTTGTCTGTTTCTGAGTTTGTCCCCAACGGTACACTGTGAGTTTAGAGGGTAGGGCTGTGTCTCACTCATCCGCCCAAGCTGAATTTCAACCACATTGATGAGTGTGAGCTGGGCACCCATTAAATGCTTAAGAATGGAAGGATGAATGAATAAAATTAATTAATTAAACAAAATCGGACTTCTTGCGAAGGGGATGATGCCTCACGTGGGATGAGATTTGAGGAGAGAATTTGGAAAGGTGCATTTTTAAATGCTGTTGTTTTATTACTTTTAAAATGTGCTATCTATTCTTAACTGGTAAAGTTACTATGGAATTGTCTTTAGATCTTTCAAGTACTCTTCTAAGTATGATCCTAATTATTGAACCTTGGGTATATGAGCTTCACTTTGATACGCAATGAACTCTGGGCTCTCTGACTTGGAGTCATCTACTTAGAGCTTTACCACTGGCATGTTTTTATGACAGAAGGCATCTCTCTACCATAAATTCCTGTCTGATCAAGGTTGACTTTAATTTAGCCTAAAATAGAATAATTAGGAAGGCTTATCTGCTCTAATTTAAAATTACCAAGATAAAGCATGCCCAGACCCATTGTCTAAAGGCTTTGACATGTCTATGCCTCCCCCTCCATCAGAGTAGATCATTGAGTACACTGGTCATAGCTGGGCTTGCAACCCCAGCATTCATGCACCTGAGTCTGCAATCCTCTGAAGCAGACCCAGAGAAAATCCTCAGAGTTTAAAATCTTAAGTATTTATAGGCACATTCTCGGCATTGCATCTCTGGTTTTCTTCAAAGGGCTAAGACAGAGGTATGCATTCAGAGAAAATCAAACATTTCAATGAGGTTTGTGTGGGAACTTATTTCTGGGCTTGGCACCTGGGGAAGTAAAGGTGCATGTAGGTGCATGAATGTACAGGTGCACTTAGGGCCATGTTAGTATGCACCCCTGACGCTCTCCCCTGTAACATCAGTGCTGCAGAAGGACCCAGCTTTAGTTCCAAAGTGATGCAGATAGGAAAAGCCTTTATATAGCCATGGAAATCATAAAGGGGCAAACTTTTTCCTCATTCCCTGTATATTAATAAGTTTCAAAACCAACTCCTATAGTATCCAGACCCCCTAAATGTCATGTGACCATCCTTCTCAACTACAAGTCTCAATTATATCTTGTTATCTCTGACCATTTCTTGAATCTGCAGGTGCTGTGCCGGGGAGACATGATAATGAGTTGCAGGGAAAGCCATTTGTGAGGTCGTGAGGCTTTTTCCTTCCATTTTCCCTTGTGTTTCTATTAGCTTAAATCTGAAATTTAAACCCAGAGAGAGTGGGCCAGACAACACTACGATCTGCTCGTAGTAGACAAGCCCCCTCACAGACCTTGCTGGGTGCTCTGTGGTCTGCCACAGGGATGGGTTCAGGCTGGCAGCAGAACGGCTCTAAATGAGATCAAGAGAAGGCAGGGTGAGAAGATGCTGGAAACCAGCTCCCGCCGAGTCAAACGTTAGTCAAGCACCTGCCTAAATAAGATGCCGAGAGTGGTTAATTTCCCATGTAGGAAATGGAAGCCCTAAAGACATAGCTTATGGCCTGACCCAAAGTAATCCACAGATGGTCTCACATCTCTGCCAGCTGAAGCTAATGGGGTAAAGACCTCCGCTTAATTGAATGATGCATAGCCAATTCAAACGTCAGAGCCCAAAGTATCTAAAGATCCAGCCCTCTCACTTTAAAGAAAAGGAAACTCAGGGCCAGAGGTAGAAAATTAGTTGTTCAAGTTATCTGCCTGTAGGTTCCTTGAGGAATGGAGCATGTCTCATTGATCTTGGTGTCACCAATGCCAAGCAGCGTACCTGGCATATAGTGAGCATTCAACAGGTGCTGATCAAGTAAATACCATATACAAATGAATGAGGGAAGGAATGAATGAATATATCAGCCAAGATTCTTAGCTGCAAGTAACAGAAATTGTCTCTAGCGATTTGAGAAAAAATGATTTATTAAGAAGGTTCTGGTTATCTCACAAAATCTCTGGGGTGGGGGTGGTAACTGAAGAGTCAGAGGTTGAGGCAACCAGGAATAACGTCCCAGACTGGAACCACGAGAGCACCATAGTTGCCACCGCAGGTGACTGTAGTTCACATGGCCAACCCGCCAACTCACGACTCTGAACGCTGATGTCAGAACTGCTGGCACCAAGATGGCGACCACTTTGCAAGGTGCCCACTTCCCCCAGATTCAACTAGATTTGAAATCTAGGGAGACGTGTCTGATTCAAAGAACCTGAGTCACATGTCCATGCCAAGGGTTCTAGGGGAGCTGAGATTAATCTAGCATTTTTACTATCTTTAGTGAAAGGCAGGCCTTACTTCATAAGGTGAGTAAGGAACTCCCCAGTCATGGGAAGGTGCTAAGGTTCGGAAGCTAAGGAGCTAAGAAGAAAGGAAATATTCATTACCACCAATAAATTAAGAAAATGTAGGTGCAAGATGTAAATACATTGTGCATTTAGCCAACTCTTGCCTCTATTTGCTCCATTTGGCTGACTCTTGCTGCAGGATGCCCCCTCCTTGCTCCTCGGTCTCCCTGTTACTTATTTCTGGGAGTCCCTGGAGCTTTTTTTCATAGGTTCTGCCTTTGCTGTCATTTTTCCCCCAGCCTTCTACAACCCTTCCTGTGATTTCCATAGTTAAGGCCTTCTGCAAAATTAGGTCGGTACATTTACCACTGCCTCCCGGGCCCAATTTTTTTTCTGGGCCACCTCTTGAGCCTCTTCCAACGAGTCTCTAAGCATTACTGTGGCTTCTGACATCATCCACACGCACAGACCTGAAAGGGGTCTCAAGACCTCTGGAAGAGTTACATTAAACAAACAGGGTGCGTATGACACAATCAGAAGGCAACATTATTATTTTCTTCCATTAAACTTTTAAGTAGTCCATTTGATGGATTATTTTATTCCCACTTCAAATAAAATCTCAGGTCCCAAGACTTTTTAAATCACTCTTTAGTAGTAAAAATAGAAATTCCTTTGCTCATATTAAATAAATGTCCAAATCCAGTAGATAATGAAAATTCCAAGCTTCACCCCAACTTAAAGCTCTGTCCTCCCCAGCTCAGACTTCCTTGAACTTGGAAACCTGTGCAGGAGGCAAGATGCTATACATTGCTTACACCTTAGAATCTTGACTGATCCATTCATTTGCTCATTCATTTATACATTTGCATATTTGTTTGGTCAGCATTTACTGGGTGCCCGTTTTATGCCAGATGCCCTCTTAGGCACTGAGGATGCTAAGATATTTCCTTACCTAGCACCTCTACACCTAACCCCTCTACTAGCCTACATTGGCCCCTCTAGGCTAGGAGAGAGGGAAAACTAAGATAAGAAAGGTCTTCTTCCTCTTCTTCCTCCTCTTCTTCTTCCCCCTCCCCTCCCCCTCTTCTCCTTCTCCTTCTTCTCCTCCTCTTCCTCCTCCTCCTCCTTCTCCTTTTTCTTCTTCTTCTTCTTCCTTCTCTTTCTTCTTCCTTCTCCTTCTCCTTCTCCTCCTTCTCCTCCTCCTTCTCCTCCCCCTTCTTCCTCTCCTCCCCCTTCTTCCTCTCCTCCCCCTTCCCCGTTTCCTCCCCCTTCTCCTTCCTCCCCCCTTCTTCTTCTTCTTCTTCTTCTTCTTCACTAGCATGAATGTAATTTCTCTTTGGTTTTCTCTTGCCATGGCAGTTATTTGACTCTTTGGTATCTCTGTGGATTCCTTGGATATTCCCCTTACAGTCTCCTCCAACTGCAACCCCCATGGCTCCGGAAGGACCCTCCACCAGCAGATCACTTGTGATCCTCCTCAGTTTCGGCCTCCAGTAGTGCCCCCCATCTTTTTCTGTTGAGACCTTCTTGAAGAAGTCCATGTGGCAAGGTCATCTTAAAAATCCTCACTGGGTATTCCTCCTGTGGATTCCACATCTGATCTGTAAACATCATGCTCTGTATTGGAGCTCCAAATCCCTACTCAGATCCCTCTGCAGGAATGAAGGCCTTTCCCCCGCTGAGTGCTGTTGCCCAAAGCCACACCCCTTGACTGATCAACACAGAGATAGAAAGGCCTGGCCCCTTCACCCCACTTTGGGACTGTGAAGAGCCATTCCAGTTCCAGACCCCCTGAGGGTTTGAATGAGACTTTTCTTGAGGCTCCACTTCTCTCTGCCCAATCCCACCTCTGTCCCCCAAATGTGATCCCTCAGAGCATTCCCTCATCAATCTGCTGAACACTAATCTCCCCCTCCTGTTGGCTTCCAGGGAATCCAGCCTGCAAAATACACCATTGCCATGACTAGGTGAGAGGGAGTAAGTTCCAAACCCAGCCCTCCACCTGGCTGCAATAGCCACTTAAGCCAGCTCTCACCCGGGGGCAGTGTCCTGTGTCCCTCAAGCTGCAGGGGACAGACATCAAGCTCTCATGTGGTCTCCAGTAAGCCCCAGTCACAGGACTTGGAGATAGTTGAAAAGCATTCCTTTGTCCATGGTGTAGGGAGGGGAAATTCCATGATGTTGACAACTCTACCCCAGAAATCAAACTCTTAGTCCTTGTCTCCATCAGTTCATGCATTCCCTTGAGATGGGCATTGACTAAAGCATGCAAAACCATTTTCAAAAGCACTCTGTCCAGTTCTGTATTTCTGTATTTTGAAACTGAGCTAGAAAAAGTCCCATTTTAACACCCTATTACAGGCCAAAGCCATACTATAGGAGTGGGGAGGGTGTCTCTGCCCCCTACTCTGTGTCATTCTTAGTTACCAGACTTCAGGGCAGTGTTGCTTGGGGCCCAATGTCATCATCTTTATTGACAGCGGCACCTTCATTTCTGCTTGTGTCCTTTCCACTCTAAGGTGGGGCTGGCACATCCTTCCTATTGGCCATTCCTCTCACATGTGTGTGACTTTACCACCCCAGAGCTCACACCCACCAGCCGGGCAGACGGGCCAGTGTGGGCGAGGCATCTCTGAGTCCTAGCAGTGAATATGGCTGGGACTCGAGGTTTACCTGCCTTCTTGTTCACTCTCTCCACCCTCCCACCCACCATCACCAGATTCTCACAACACCTATTGTTTAGAGTATATGATTTTGCTCTCAATTTTCATATTTAAAAAGTTCTAAGAATACATACCTATATATATGTATTTTAAAGTAGTCTGGGAGAGGAAGACTTCTTCACTATTTGTTGAGTGACAAAATGATAAACACACAAGACCTTTCATGGGCAAAGACATTAATCTCTAAGTCACTGATCATCCAGATGGGAGGGGGGATGGGGAAACTGTGTTTCTTTTAAAACTGGATCCTTCTTAGTAAGCACTAAGAATTCAAGTAGAAAAAAAAAAGCTCTACTTTTTCTTCCTCCTTTTCCTCAATAAGAGTCACAGAACTCTTTTTGAAAGATGACAAATTCTGGATTTGTACGGTCAAAAGTCACATTTCACTGTAGATATAGCATATGTCTGTGTGAAATAGCCCATGGCTTTGGCCTGAAGCCAAACACAAGGGGTGTGGTTTTCTGGTCACGGAGTTCACTGACGAGGGGTATGAGAATAGATTTGTAAAGTCACAATTTAAGAGTTGGTTTTGTTTGGAGGACTAACAGGCAAATATGAGGGAAGGGGTGACTTCCCTTCCAACCAAATAAATGGCGAGACTAGGCCAGATGGGTGTTACGAGAGATGACATATGTGGCAGGGCCAGGGCTGGTACCACCCTGAGAGTAAATACCTCCTTAAATTTTGCACCCTGGCCCTGACATGTGACAATACATTGCAAGTTGTAAAATAGTAAAGAAACAGCCCTGCCTTCCAAGATCTCTCCTGTTAGATCCCACTCATCCCAACCTAAATTCCAACCATATCCTGGATCATACTGTTACTTTAACAAAATTACTGAGGCCCTCTGTCTTCTACCTGCCCACTACCTCCCAGTGCCCGCTCTCTACTAAGTTTGTAAGTTAACTGTTTGTCTCGCATCTATCCCACCCTATCCTGTCCTATCCCTCTGTGCTCTACAGAGGACAGAGGAAGCTGGAGACCCAGTCTTGTCCCATATTAAAACAAGAGGGTGTTCTCCTGGGGTCACAGACTTTGTTGCCAAGAGGTCCAGGCTACAGCTGGGGGACAGGGAGGGAAATTTGCTGGGAGATGGGCAGCTGCTCCCATTTTAAGCAGTTTGGGAGTTTCTTTTAGTAATGCCCTCTGCTGCCCTCTGTGGCCAAAACATCAGTGTCTCTAGAGACACTCCTCTAAATCCTGGAATCCATCTCTCTCTGCCACTATCTTTTAAAGCTCTTCTCCTTTAGTGCTCCATGGGCATTAAAAAGTAAAATGGGACCCTCCAGCCACAAGCTGGTGTTGGGTTAACACTCTCAGCTCCTTCCTGAAAAGGTTGTTGAACTGAATCCTGGAAGAAATCTTAAAAGGTCATTGGGCTGCTCAGCTCTGCTCTAAGCAAGGCTGGGCCAATCCTTCTGTATAGGGCTTTTGGTGAATCTCTCAGATTCAATCAGAGAGTCTGGATTCAATCCCAGACTCTTCAAAGTTACTCACTGGGATTTCCACGAAATCCATCCAGTTGTTTATCAGAGCTTGGGGACCTTTCACTTAGAGGGCAAAATCCCAACTAGAAAGATGGGCAGGCTGGCCATGGGGAAGGAGCAATATTGATATGGTAGATGTGTTCTTAAGTGATCCTTTACCTTTCCTCTTTTTTTTTTTTTTTAACATCAAAAAGTCTAATTTCATAAGCTCAGTACAACTGAAATGTTCTGTGTAGGTTGGAGGTGTTGTTCTGTGACTTTAGAGCACAGCCCAGGACTCAGGAGGTTTCTCCTTGCTCTGGCAGTGAACCGCTTTGAGCACCTTGGAAGCTGCCAAAGCACCTGTTTCTTCTCCCACTCCTGCACCAAGTGAGATAAGTAAGCTAATTGTTGATTAAGGGAGTGCTGTGTCTTACCAATCTCCTTATTAAGGTTAATAAATGTGTCCACTAGGACTGGGCGGCTGGAGAAGCCCAGTTTGAAATCACTCTATTTCTGAAAACCCACAACCTCCAAGAAATGGCCCCCTAAAGATATTTGCAATCTTTGTTTGAATCCCTTCACTGTCAGGCGTGATGTTTGATTTCAAAGTCTGTGTACACAGTGCTCAGTGGCTCTAGGAAAATGAGAAAATGTGCTTGGTTATCCGGTTCTCAGCAGGTTTTCTCCTCTGCTTTCCAATGCCTTCCAGGCACCTGAAAAGTATTCCCATCCCTCCTGATATGCAAAACAAACAAACAAACAAACAAAAAAACTCTGTATTTTGGTGATTAACACAAACCTATACAAAAAAAAAGTTCCACTTAGGATTTTTTCTTAATATTTATTTTTGTATTGTGGTAAAAAGCATGGCATTAAATTTACCACCTTAACTATTTTTAAGTGTTCAGTTTAGTAGAGTTAAATATATCCACATTTTGTGCAACAGATTCTAGAATGTTTTCATCTTGCAAGAAGCAAAACTGTATACCCATTAAACACTAATTTGCCATCCCATCCCCCTCACACACAACCACCTTTCTACTGTGTTCCTATGAATTTGGTTACTTCAGATACTTCATGTAAGTGGGATCATATGGAATTTTTTTGTGACTGGCCTTTCTCACTTTGCATAAAGTCCTAGAGTTTCATTATGCAGATTATTTAATATAAAATATGGCAAAGCTTATGGGGAAACACACAGCAAGGCTTTTGGTGCCCAGGCTACCAGTTCTGTGGGCCTTTCTCTTCTTTTCCACTCACACCTGTGAAGCCCACAGGCTTTTCTCAAGGCTTGGAAGACTTAGCCTCCCCTGTCCCCGATCCCTACCACCTGGATCAACCAAATGTAGGTAGACGATGGGGTGGGATTCTTGGGAGAGCAAACTGAGTCCACCCAGTTACAGAGAACATAGGTGCCTGGGCCAGCACCGATTGAAGGCAGCGTTTAAAAAAAAAATTTTTTAATGTTTATTTTTGAGAGACACAGAGCACCAGCGGGAGAGGGGCAGAGAGAGAAAGAGAGAGGGAGACACAGGCTCCCATGCGGGCTTAGGCTCTGAGCTGTCAGCACAGAGCCCTATGACCGGAGCAGAAATCCCATCCTTGACCGACTGAGCCACCCAGGTGTCCCAAAGGCAGCGTTTAAAGCACATCTGGAAAATCCCTGAGTTCTGACAGCCCGCTCCTTAGATCTCTGGTCTCCCCACACTCGACACCTGAAGTTTTCATGTTCCTAGTGCTTCAATAAAACCTTGGAGACACACAGGGCAGGCCTGAGATCCTGTGATTTGAGGACACGCTGTCAACTCTTAATCCGAAAATTACACTGGGAAGCCAGACTGCCTTGGCCAACTCTGAAGTGGCGCAGGCCCACGCTGTGGTGGCCAGGTGAGAGTAGGGTGCGGCAGGCAGGCCAGACAGCTCAAAGCGAGGACCCTCCTTTCCCGCATCCTTATCAAGGTCACAGGGTCCAACACAACCCCGCAAGCAAACCGGTGTATCAGTCGGAACGGAAGAGCAGGCGAAGCCCTAGCTCTGCCTCACCGAACTGTTTCCCCCAGACCCAACAGCTGCAGGTGGTCTCCCCGCCTCTTCTTCCAGACGGCAAAGTCAGCTGCGTTCGGCCGAAAAAGTGCATCGCCTAGGCTCGGAGCGCGGCTGCTGGGCCCTCGAATTATCCCCGTCGGGCCAGGGGACCAGGCAGCAGGGCGAGGGAAGCAGGAGCGCAGCACTTAGGAGCGGCTCTGCGAGGCCCGGCAGAGCGCGGGACCCTCTGAACTCGCGGTCCTGCCCCAGACCCAAAGGTATGGCGGAGGTGGAAGGACACCGGTGCAAAGGGGCGCTCCCGGTGCTCGCAGCACTCCGGGAGACCGACTTCTCGCTGCCGGTTAGCCCCACTTAAGCTGCGCCTGCCCGGTGCGGAGTCCCACCTTGCCACCCGCCACCCCGCGACCTCATAAACAACTTCTGGAACTGCGAAGGGAGGAGGCGGGGCGGGCGGGCCGCGGCGGAGCCGAGAGCGCGGGGGCAGGGGGCGGGCCGGGGTCAGGGCAGAGGCTGCGGCCGCGCCTCCCCATTGGCCGGCACGCACCGGGCTGCCCCCGAGCACGGCGCTGCGCGGGCG
>NW_026057578.1:64162793-64204091 GCF_023721935.1 Panthera uncia
AGTTACCAAGTTGGCTCACCAGAGCCCTCCCTGCCCCCCCGCCACCCTCCCCCCCCACCACCACCCCGGACCATGATGTCATCTCTCCTGATGGAAACCGGCTCTGCTGTTCACACCATGATGTAAATCCCTAAGACAACAAACGAGTGTTGGACACCCGTACCTGGAGAAAATGCTAAACAAGAGACTAAGAAATAGGGGATATGGTCCTTCAAGTTGTTTAGTTTGATTGGTGGGGGGAGGAGGACACATAAGGAGGTTTACCTAAAAATATAGTTAGGTAGCAGCTTACATGTAACTTTTTGGTTGAGATCAAATCTTTTGAAGCCAAAGAAAAGAAGCTCATAACCATACACATAAGCACGCAGTTATTGAAAGGTATTGTGTGGGTTTGTGGGTGGGAGAGTTGGTTCATAGTTTTTCGTGGAATCGTACAGGCAGACGCTGATCACCAGCATGGAGACTGACTCTGGTAGGGTCAAACGGGGGTAGTCCGTGTTGGGGGTAATGAGAGTAAAGAGAAAATGGAGGATTCAGGAGTATTTCCTGTTGTATACTTCCATACTATGGACACAAAGGCCCCTAAGATGTGTGTTTGCTGTTCTTTAGAACTTTTGGATGAGGGGCATGGGAAGGGGTCTCTAGCAGGGCCCTGGGAGTGATGGGGATAGAGGTTGTGGTCCCTCTCCCTCTGAGGATAACAGTGTAGACAGCTGTGACTTCAAGAAGGCCAAGAAGACAGAGGGAGCTTCTTTTTTTTTTTAATGTTTATTTCTGAGAGACAGAGACACAGAGCACAAGTGGGGGAGGAACAGAGAGAGGGAGACACAGAATCCAAAGCAGGCTCCAGGCTCTGAGCTGTCAGCACAGAGCCCGATGTGGGGCTCGAACCCACAAACCGAGAGATCATGACCTGAGCTGAAGTCAGACTCCTAACCGACTGAGCCACCCAGGTGCTCCTTGAGAGAGAGGGAACTTCTTAACATGGGCTTTGTGAGTAGGCTTCAGGGGATGGTCTATGAGCTTCTGAAATTGGGTGCAAGATACTATGTATATATGCCTTCCCCCCCCCCCCCCCCCCCGCCCCAGGATGAAAGTCTGTTCAGCTCTCAATAGCCTTTAAAAGGTTCTAGGATCTGAAAAAGGCAAGCCCTTGTTCTTCAGTGTCTGATTCGGTGACTGCCTTCCATTTCAGGGTCTTTCTGTTCACGTCCCAGACAGTTCCTACATTTACTGCCAGTGTCTCTCCCCGGTTGCAAATGGGAGAGGGCTTTGGTATGTGTATCTAGTAGAGATTTTGTGGTGCACCTTAACCTTACCTGTACCTGGCTGTCCTGTGTATCCAGCTACATGTCTGCTTTCGGTGATGGAAGGAAGGGGAGCTGAGTGTGCAGCACAGGGTTAGCTCTGGTGTGATTCATTTTCTTAATGCTTCTTAAAACACCCGTGAAAATGTGTCCTCACATTTTCCATCATCCTCAGTTATTTGGAGGCCCTTTTATGTAGTAAGAATGTGTGTCCTTAACAGAAATCATATATGCAGTAGGACAAAACCATAAAACCTGAACATTTTAGTCTTATTAGGGCAGGCTCTGTTCTCAGAACTGTACATGGATTAACTCTTTTAATCCTCCGATCAGCCCCGTTAAATAAGCCCTGTTATCCCCATTTCACCGATGGGAAAGCTGAAGTGTAGGAAGGTAACTGCCAGAGGTCACATGGGTGGGAGTGGGATTTGAACTGGGCAGATAATCTCCAGAGTCTATATTCTGAACTGGGGCTCCATTCCCCCTTACCTTTTCGAAGCTAATACCATGCCTGATACGTGGTAAGTACTCTCTAGATGATAACTGCTTTTGCTGCTGTATTTATAATTATTACAATTACTTTTTTGTGACTCATCGCTGGATTGAACCTCATACACAGACAGGGATTGAAGATCTGAAGGGTAGACGTGGAAGTCCTGGAAATTCTTACTTTTCATGCGTTTTCCTCAGCTCTGATAGGAGGTGGTTCTCTACTGCCCCCAACAAGTTCAAAGCTTTCCACCTCCCACCCTTAACTGGTGGCAAGACTTCAATAATTACTTTAGCCTTCAGACCCCATTGTGCAGAAGAACCTGTTAGAAGTTTTCCTCTGTGGCTTCTGAAGAACCATCTCCAAATCAAGATGCACAAGACTTCCTCTGGCTCTTTTGATCTTTTGAAACTGCGAGGACAGGAAGGAAAGAATGGATGGGGGGAATAAAGAATAGCTATGACCGTTGCAATAATAATACATTGCGTTTTTCTAGAGCCCTTTCTCTGAGGAGCCCTGAGCTTTTTCGCAGCCGTCACACCATTGGCTTCTGTACTGTGGGCCTAGACGGGTTTCTTGAGTTTTCGTCATGCTGTAAACTATAAGTGCACCAACACATACCATCACACAGAGAGAAGCAAATCCTAGTGGCAGTTGCACATCACCGTATGTGTGGTAGGTCATGCGTGGGTGTGTGCTACTCACAGCATCTATGATTTTCAAGCAGAGTCTGGGTGTAATTTGTTGCCAGTTGTCTGGTATTGAAAGCCACAGACTGGTCTGCAAGTAAGTCAGGAAGAGTGGTGGGGCCCTTTGAGATCTCCGGAGCCAAGGAGGCAGGTGCAGAATGGGTCAGAACGTCATCTATTTCTAGGTGGCCTTTCTCTTTTTTTCTAGTTTCTCTAGAAATACTGGTTTGTTTGACTGCCTTGGGCCCTTCCCAGGGGCCACTTGTACATCAGCAACACTGATTACGTGGCATGACCACCAGAGGCTTCACGTGTTCCCAGGAGGCACACATTTCCCCCTTAATTTGGAAAAATTCTTCAGTTTTAAAGTTACAAGTAACTTCTGTGCAAGATAATGACTCTGAGAAGCAGTTTCTTTTCTCACATGGGAAGGTATTTCAGAAAGGGTGGTTCATGAGTAAGGAAAAGGACCCCGTTAAAAATGTGTATTGATCTGCCACACACCCATCTGGCATTTTCCCAATTCTACAAAGCCGTGAAATGGATTGTTAGAACTCTCTTCTTATATTCCTCTGGTGACTTCCCCTTTCCATGGCACCCTCCGATTAAAAAAAAAAAAAAAAAAAAAGTCAAACCTGAGAGGTTCTAGGAATCTTGGCAGATTAGTGATTTTATTGGGTTAGGCTGTGTAGGAAAACACATGAGTGGGAAAATGACTCCACTGTGCTATACTCGTGCTGCTGCTACTGGAGGGTAGTCCCCACCCCCAGGTTCGCTTCCTGCAACTGCTGGGGGTACAGCCAATATTATAGTTTCTGTAGGAGCTTGTCAACTCTGTGACAACTTTAGTTGACTCTCTCGGTCTTATTTTCAGTCTGAGGCTCGTTTCTCTTGTGGAGAGTCAGTGGTTTGCTATGCATAAGAGATCCATGGGTTCTATCTGAGACTGTTCAGAAGCATTTTGTAAATCCTTTAAAATACGTCAGTTAAAGTATATGGTTATTTTTGGTGGTAATCATTTAAGTCACTGTGCTGTATTGTCTAGCCACGCAGTACTCTTTCTCTGTGTCTTGATGTTGTATTAACAAATACATGTATTTTACTTGTGATACAAAATTTTCAAAAAAAAATTTTTTTCATATTGTAACCACGTTGTATATAATATTGGTCCTGACTGCCCCTGGGTTGGGGGCAAGGGGAAGGAAGGGCAAAACATTATCCTAACTTTGTACTTGGGAAATTGAGCTGCTAACAGGAGCAAACCACGCTGTTTGCAGTGAAATCTACCACTGGGTCCAGGTGCCCTTGGTGAGGCTAGACCCCTAAGGCTCCTGCTATAAGGTAATAAAGAGTCAAGAGCACAAAAGGGGTGACTCAAATTTAAGTGGTAACTGTTCTCATTACTAATGAGTAATTATAGCAAATATTTACAGGCCTCCTTCCTACCTTTACGACTTCCTGTTGCTGAAGCACTTTGGAGTATTGAGAAAGATTGTCCTGGAAAAATACGTCATACACAGTTGCAGGAAAGAGTGGCTTTAAGCACACACGAAAAAATCGGTTGCTTGGCTCTGTTCACCGAGATTCCACATGGAAACAACAAAATTATGCTCATGAGGAGCTGTTTGAGGATCCATTCCTAGGAACTTTAAAACAAATTTTAAAAAATCAATTCTGGGTGATCAAATATATGGGGAAATGGGACACCAGATGTTTTTGCGGATTATTCTAGAAATGAAACGACTTTGCAAAGAAAAGTTTTTGAGTTCAAGCACAGGTCATTCGGTAAATACTATTTTATGAACGCGATCTCTACAGTATTTTTCTGAATGAAAACAGTCATCATAATGGAGTAAATCAGGATTTATAAAATATGCCATGTGGGGATTTCAGGGAGCAAGAAGAATATCATCCACTTAATAAAGATTCCGGAGTAAATCCTGATAATGCTCGTTTCCTATACACTTGGTTTAGAGAGCACTTCACTGCAATTTTTCTCTTCAGTGTCTGTAAACCACTGTACCCTTGTATTTCTCTCCCATGTTTCCAAGAGTCCTCAGATCCTATTTTAGAATGGCAGCTTTCACTCCAGCACTGGCTAAGGTTGATGAAGCTAATTTTGGTGCCCAGGGTAAAGGGAGAGAGAAGTCCTCTGCAGAGCCAAAAGGGCTTTCTGGTGCCTCGGTTTGGAGCAGCATGGTGTTGCCAGACACACCACATTTCACCTTTAGAACCTTTATTTGTGTGCTTGCACAACAAATGTTTACCCAGATATTAAGATAAGAAAAGTATGAAGGTCACATTTTGCCAGGGACAGGCGCTTCTATAAATGTAACCATATCACTGTGCGGCAGGAGTCTGTCTTTTATTCTAAACCAGGGACTTAGGGGAATTAATGGTGGGTGGGGCATGGGAACCAGGCCCTTCTTGGTTTTTTGGCTTCCTTGCCTTTACTCAGCATGTCCTGGCTCAGCTGATGTGCCCCTCCCATTAGGCGAGGCCCTTTGGGGTGGTCAAGAAGTCAGAGGAAATTGTAGTCCACTGTGGGGCCCCACTCTCTGGCGTCTTATGGTGTTCCATGGAAGTTGGTGCCCCATGCATTTACCTGATATCTGACTGGCTGGGAAGCAGCCTGGCTACTAAAATAGCTTTCCTAGCCTCCCATCAGAGGTTTGCATGGTGCTGATACCGCCCCTGTTTTAGGCAGGGTTGTCACGTCCTCAGAGCACAGAGAGTCTTCAGGGTGGGAAAAGGGTTTCTTTTGTCGTAGATTGGACTGTTTCTCCTAAAGATCTCGAAGGATTGGCTTGCGTAGAGTCTGAAAGAAGACCTGGATCCTTGGCCTAATTTCCTTCCCAAGGGCAGCCTACACGGCAGTGGAAGGGACCCCATCCCAGCTCTCTCCCCCCAACCACCATCACCCAACATGCCTTCTGAGCTCCAGCTATGCAGACCTCCACCTCCCCGTGCCCTAGTGACTTGTTTACCTCATGTCACAGGCTCCTTCCCACCTGGATTCCCTCACCCTAGTACTGCTATCTTGGATGCTCTTTCTACTCAAATATCCGCCACTTTCCTAGTGCAAGCCCAAGTTCTCCGGCTCCAGCAAAGCCTGCTGTAGTAATTCCCATGCTCGTACCGCACCCCCCTCCACCGCACTGTAGCTCTTCCTTATGTTTACTAAAGAGGCTGCCTGATTCTGTTTCCTTGTTATCTAATGACATTTCATGTATTCTCGTCCTTCCAACTAGATTGTGTGTTGCTTAAGGGCCAGGGTGTCTAAATTTTCTGCTGTGTTCTGTAATATTTTCCATATTTTGAGTCCCTAAAATCACACTTAACTTTCAAAAATCATAGAATTGCTTGGTTGTTGGCCCTTGGGTCACTTGGAAAGCCCTCCTCTTGGGCCCTCCTTTTCTCAGTCATGTAGATTTGAGCCCTGGACTCATTTTCCTTTATAAAGAACGAAAAAGGAAAAGAAAAACTTGGGGGAACCACATGCAGGTCTTGTTGATACCTGATTTTACATCAAATGCAAACCTCAGGCTAGAACTATGTCAACACTTCACTTCAGGAGCACCCAATACACCAAGGCAAGTGCGAGCCAAACAATAAAGTACTCCAGCTTAGTGTCAGTGTTTAAAAGGCCAGATGGGAAAGTGTGTGCAGAAGGAAACACAACTCTCAGTTCAGAAGAGTCACCTCCCCTGAGGTACCTTCCCCGATCAGCAGCACATTGGTTACCCCTGTATTTATATGGTTTTCCGTCTGTATTTTATTTGTATGAGGCTTTCACACCTTGCTTTTGAGTGTGCGTGTGCATGTGTGTGTCTGTCTCTGAAAACATGTAGGTAGTAAGGCCTTCATGAGCAGGGACCAATCATCTTTTTCTTTTTGTTTTTTTTTTGTTTTTTTTTTTTGTTTTTTTTTTTTGTTTTTGCATTACACTTGTGATTTTACTCAGGTTTGATTTTTAAAAATGTGGCGGGGAGAGAGCCCGTAGGAAAGGGTGAAGCTAATGGAGGCAGGGCCCTCCCAAGTGCCTGAGGAGGAGGCAGGTCCCCTCCCCTCTGTCCTCTTCCTTCCCCAACTAAAGGGATTTGGGGAGAGACTTAGGGGAGGGATCTGGTGCCCAGTCTGTTGGGTGGTGCTTGGGGTAAAGGGCCATGGGGAGCAAGGGGCAGTCACGTTTCTCTTTCTTCCCATAGCACCCAGAACAGAGGCCCACATTTGGGTGCCCAGTAGTTCTTTGTAGACTCAGTAATTCTGTGACCGGAATTTTGGGTGCTTAGTTACAGAGGGTTGGAGACACAGGGAGAAACCTTTGCTCAGATCAACTTTCCCATTCTCCTTGGTCACCCACCATGCATGTGGTGAGGTCTGTGTGTAAACATTTATGGTCACCTACCACATTCAGGTGGCATGCCATGCAGTGAGGTCCATTAGATGGACCTGTACTCAGGGGAATTACAGTCTAGTGTTGGTGTTAAAGAATCCCTAAAATTGTCTGTTTAACACATTGCAAGATGGTTATGTTGATGGGGACCCTAGGCCCCTTTTTAAGATTTACAGTCTTGTTTGGTAGTTGAAACTAGCTCAGATAAAAGACTGACCGAACAGTGGAATATTGGTAGTAATTAAATGAGTGTGAATAAGGGTAAATAGGTCTTGTGTGTTGCGAATAGTTAGGAAGGGAGATGGTTAGCATTTATTAGAGGGCCATTTAACAGAGGAGCCTTAAGATCTGGGTCTTGAACATTGGGTAGAACTTGGGTAGGCATGTGGGTATGGGACATTCCAGCTGGAGCGAACAGCTTAAGTTAAGGGAGGAGGCAGGAATAAACAAGGTGTGCATGTCAGGGCTGGTGCGCTGGCTCCTTGCACAGCTGAATCCAGAGCACTGTTAACGGACAGTAGGTGAGGACCAGGCCTGGGCCGCTATAGAGAAGTTTGGAACAGTCCGTCCTGAGTTATCTTGTGATAGAATCGTTGGACTGCCTTGGGGCCACAGGAGCAGCCCACGTCTCTCTTGAGAATTAGTGGGACAGGAGAGAGCTGCTCAGGGCACCTCTTTTATCTTCCAACCAGGAGCCTGGCTCTCGTGTGAACCCGGCAGGATGGCTGGATGAGGCTGTGGTTGTTCTCCGTAGGAATGACTTCCAAGACTGAAAAGTCCCCCCATATTGCTTAGGAAATCGGTCATTTGCCAGTGTATCCAAATCACACTGGAACATATATATATAAATATATATAGGACTATACCATCACTCAGGGGCATAAATACCTCCCGTTGTACCAAACAGGAGCTCAAAGGGGTCAGCTTACCATATGCTACAATAGTTTCCTTCAGGCTCTGAGGGAGGGTGCAATGACCCTTACCCTGTGTTCTCGTTTTTGGTGGTAAAGTCTTTGTCCCCTTCAATTTGATCAAGTCTGTCACTCTGTCCCTTCTTGCTCTTTCTCATTCCAGATTCTAGGGCTTTGAGTCTGATTATTGTAAAGTCCCTTCAACACACCACTACTTATAGGAAGAGACACCACCAAATCCAAGTCAGACCAGCCCTCTTGCCAGTCTCTACCCATTAATAGCATTTCTTGTGCAGAGAACTGCAGCCAAGCAGTTCCTTGACCTTTGTCTTTCCTGTTGTGTGCCTACACCACTCCCTAAAGCCTGAGCTCTGATGTTCTTGGGCAGATGCTGCCAGAAGAGAAAGAAAAGGCATTATCTTTCTGGAGTCACCTGGTGGCTGAAATTTTTGCGCTCCCCCAGCAGGTGTAACCTTTCCCCTGGAGGTATTTAGAAGCACTAGAGGTCATGGTTGGACACTTGTGAGCAGAGCGTTGACCAGAGATCCCAAATCACTGGAGAGGATCCCACACCAAGGACCAGCAGAGTCACCTCAGCGCATGCTGTCCAATGGCACCTTGAGGGAGCCTGTAGCTCCTGAATGCTCTTGGCTTGGGATTTAATCTCATCATGACAACCGCATGTCTTCATCTCTTATTCCTTTTCTATCCCTTCAGTAATCAATAAATGGTTGTGAAACTGGGAAACTGCTACCCAGCGCTGGCATAATAGCTTTATTCAGCGGTGTGCTCAGTAATCATGTCTGTACCTACTCTGTGCAGGCTGCTGAACCTTGGGCCTGAACCGAAGGAAGGGCCTCTGGAGGCAGGTGGAAGGAGGCTTCCTCATCTGGGACTGCAGGTGACAGACAGCTGCAGAGCCCTGTGCAGCCCAGATATAGGGTTGTCTGGGGCCATGGGCAGTCCCCAGGAAGTTGCCTTTGGGGCATCCTAAGAACCCCCGTTGGCCGGAAAGTGGTGTTTACTTGAATCTGGCTAGGCCTAGAAGCTTGAGTTTGGCGTCTACTTAACCTCAGCTCCAGGTAGGCCTTTGGGAGGAAAAGAAGGTGTCCTAACCAAGATAATTTGTGACTACACCACTGGGGTCTAAAACCTGTGAACATAGTGTATCCATTCCTTTGTGTTTTTTCTCTTTTCCCTTCCTTTCCAAAGTAAAAATTCCTTTTGAAAAATTTCAATGTTGCCTCTGCAGAACTCCTGGCAAACTGTTCTCCCCACCTAGGTCAGTGAGGACAGGGGACCCGGGCACTCTTGGTGATGGTGGGGTCACCACAGCCTCTGGCCAACTTCGGGCCTTGGGAAAGCCTAGTGACCAGAGAATGCTGGCAGAAAGGAGTCTGAGCTCACTATGAACATTGATCCCGTCTTTTCCAAGCCATTCATTCGAGCACCTTTGAAACTATTTCAATAGATTAGCATAAGCCTTGTGATTCTGGGCCACCTGTATCTCCTTGTATGGATTCAGATTTTATAAGGGTTATGACGACAGCTGTAATTCTCCTTGAGTTAGATCTTCTGGGCCACAGCAAGGTACATGTTTATTTTGGAAAGGGACAAACTTTCACCCACTTGAGTTTCTTTGCCTCCAAAATTAGCGTCAGGGAATGACCACAAGAGTTCCATATTTCTTTTTTTTTTTTTAAGTGTTTGTTTGGAGAGAGTGCAGGGGAGGGGCAGAGAGAGAGAGAGAGAGAGAGAGAGAGAGAGAGAGGGAGAGAGAATCCAAGCAGGCTCCAAGCTGTCAGTGCAGAGCCTAATGTGGGACTCTATCTCACAGTTCATTAGATCACGACCCGACCTGAGCCAAAACCAAGAGTCGGACCCTTAACTGACTGAGCCACCCAGGTGTCCCAAGAATTCCATATTTCTTAGCCGTTGTGTTGCCAAACAGATTGTAAATGCTCCAGGGCCACCTTCATTTGTTTTGTGTCCCTGGCAGGACTTGCCTCCACGTGCAGGTCAGGGGAGCTCTCAACAGTCTCAAGGAATCTGAAAGACTGTTCTAGATTCCTTTCTGACTTGTGTGATCGAAAACCAGTAATTTAACCTCTCTGAATGTTTCTCACTCCTAGATGGGGATTAGACACACTAACTGCTTTCTATGAGTGCTGTCATGAGGTTGAAATGAGCTAGAGTTTCAATAAAACCACTTATGTTAAAAGTATATTACACTTTAAAAATCATTTCTGCAGCCATTATCTCCCTACAAAGATCTTTGAAAGTATAAAGTGCAGACGTTAAGGCATCATTACTAACAAGCACAGCAGTGTAATTATTCAGCACATCGTTACCTTTTGGTAACTAATAACTGGTAACATGGTTACCTGTTGACTGCAGTTGGAAGGGAGTCTCAGGAGAATCTAAAAGAAGATGCTTTTCAGGATTATGGGCTCCTGCCAATAGTGATTTCAGGGCATGAGTTATATTTTTCCCATACTCTGAGACATGAGGAAATCTGATAACACCAAGAGACCAAGAAACCTTCCAGGACTCCTGAACAATGGTGTGACTTGGGACGTGTCCCTTTCCATGCCTGGCCTGTGTCCCCTCACCTGTGGAGACAGAGCATCCATGCTGGCTACCATCCTGTTATGAGTGGGAATTTCCCTTTGACTTGGCACCCCCAGATCTCATGATCTAAAGGGCTGTATCCACATCACATCTGCTCAGGACCCACCTGATGCTTTGCATCTTACAAGCAAGACCTAATCGTGGGCTCTTGAAGGGACAGGGTGCCTGGTCCAAGGTCTTTAAAATAAAGGTCAGGCAACTTACTGGAAGATCCAGATATGGGGGGACATACACTGCCTAGATGATACCTGGGCCTCTGGGTGTTACTAGAAGTGGGAAGAGGCTTTGGGTGGGAGGACCCTGGCTCTGCCACACGGTGACCATGATACTTGGTCTCAGATCTGCAGCATTCCTGATATCTCTTGTGCCTGAACCTGCCCTTCCTGCAGCCCCGTGCCCAGGCTAGCCAGCTGACTAGGGTCTGATGTCTCAGCTTAAATATCACCTCCTTGGGAAGCCTTTCCTGACCTCCCTCAGTTAATTTCCATCCCTCTGTCCCTGTTCTATTTTTTTTTTTAACAATACTTCCACATGCTGTTTTTCTTTTTTTTTTTTTTTTTTTTTTTTTTTTTTTTTGTCTGCCTGTTACCTGTTGTTCTCCTCTAGTTTTAATATCCTGGAGCACAGGGACTGTGTTGACTTGCTCAACATCATATCCTTAGCATTTGGGAAAGTGCCAGGCACATATTAGATGCTTCTTAAATAATTGCTAAGTGAAATAATTAAGCTAGGATTGCTGGGTCTTTGTCCTCAACTCTGCACTTTTGTTTCTTACATTCATTTGGTGCTTATTTTTTTCCCCCAAAGCTCATGATATAGATTAAAGTAGTTGTCATTCTCATGTGGCATAAAAATGTGATCACAAAAAATGTTGGAGCCCGTGTTAACAAACCCCCAGGCCCAGCCTCTTTTTACTGATTTTGTGTTGTGATGATGTTATTGTTTGCCCTATTTGGCAATGTTTACACCGGAGGAGTAGTGGCCATTGTGTGTTAGTGGCGTCTGGAAATATACAACAGAGTCCCAGGAGACTTCCAGTGTTGCTCCTTACCACAATTGGCAATTGTCAGGCCAGGGGCAGTGACTGGGTTGGTGTCGTTCCCTATGTGGCTGGTTTTGCATGTTAGAATACCGTTGCCTGCTCCTGACAGAGGCAAAGGGGAGTGGGAGTCCTAGGACCACAGCCGCATTTCTGCCTGGGTCTGTCTATCCCACCACTCACATCTTGTCCCCCTCTGCTTGGGAAAGGTCCTGTTTGGGTAGCTAGTGGAATTTCTGCGGTCTGGTGAAGAGGAAAGAGGCATGCTAACTGGCCGAGTGACCTCTGGGCCTCAGTGTCTCCACCTTTAAAATGGGCCAGTAGGGGGCAACCAGACACAAAGATGCCTTTTAGGGTTCTAATTCCATTGTGAAGTGCAGTCCAAGTGGAGCCTGGTTTCCAGGTGCTTCCTTAGGGAAGGAGGATGGGCGTTAAAGGTGATCAGTGGGTGCCTGGAGGAAGCCTCTCCAATTTCCCTGAACTGCTCCCCGCCCAAGAGGAGGTTCAAGTGGACAGGGGCAGAGACTTGGCAGTCGCTGTTGGGCATGGCGTGATGCCAGAAAGAAGGGCTGGATCCACTTCCACAGTAGCAGCAGGACCTCCCTTAAGTAGGAAAGGGTGAGCTGTGACACAATGTGCACTGCCCAGTGGTTTCTACAGAGGGAACAGCCGTGTGTTATCAGGAGGGGCAGTGGCTCATCTCCTAATGCCAGAGAAGTAGGGGGTGGGCTGCTGGGGTGAGTGAGAGCACCCTTAACTAAGAGACCGGCTCCCAACTGCCACAACCATGCTGCAGTCAGTCATGGACTCCCTTGGAGCCTCAGATTCCACATCTGTTACATGGCTGCTATTATCTCTGCCTGGGCTGAGAAAATAGAAACTGCTGCAAGAGAGGGTGTTATTACTGCCACGACCCCCGTATATACAGGAATAGGTATATGTGCGTGTGTGTGTGTGTGTGTGTGTGTGTGTGTAAATGAACATAACTGGGGTCCTCAGGCTTGATATTGCCATGAGATGAGGGACACAAGCCACCTGAAAGTATTGATCTGAGGCAGTGAGCAGGAGGCCCGAGTCAGGAAGCCGGTGGCCTTGAGAGGAACAGGCTCAAACATTACTGAATGGAATCATGTTGTACTGGGGGGGGGGGGGGGAGGGGAGCACGCTGTGGGACAGAGGTGAGTCACCGTGCGTGAGTGTTGGGGAGTCACCTTGAACTTGGGCCAAAAAAGTAGAAATATTGGGATGTGGGTTTATCTGCCTTTAATCAGGTACATCAAGTTCTGGATGGCGGCCCACTGGCCGGAGACCTGAGGTGGACGGCTCTCCCTTGCCGCCCTGGGAAGGCTCTCCGCTGGCTTCAGCACCACTGAGCAAAGTCCTCATGTTCATTGGAGTTCACACAGACTCCTTGCCAGGCCTGCCCAGAATCCTGTCTCCTCTGACTTCCTGTGCTCTTGCATAATATTTCCTTGCTTCTTGAATGGCTGCCCCCAGCGCAAGGGGCAGCTCAGTGACGCTGCTGGATGGAGAGCAGGATATGGAGGGAGGATGGGGATGTGTAAACATCACCCAGGAGTGCCCTGGGCCCTGTGAGTCAAAGGCAGGAGGGATAGTGCTCCCCATATTGGCTGGTGAGAGATGATAGCATAAGGGGAGTTGGGGAGACTGTGCAAGAATGTTCATGTACACACACACACACACACACACACACACACACACCAGCAGTCCCTATAAATTGTCTCTCCTGTAAGATTATTTTTAAAGTAGCTAAGTTTTTTTATCATTAAAAGTATGCATTTTCCTATAAAAAGTCATAATATGCGAGGACCTCAGGATTAAAAATCAAAATTTTACCACCCAGAGATAACACTGTTAACATTTTCTTGCTCATACTTCTTTATATTAAATATAGATACGTAATTATAGAATACTATTATATCTTGTGAAAACTGCACTTTCTATACAGCAATATATCAGAGTTATCTCTTAGCTATCATGGTACATAGATTTAATAAGTAGCTGTATTACGTCCCACTTACAGATGTATCATAATGCAACCTCTGTTCATTAACGTGTCTGGGCTCAGAAAACAAGCTATAACCAGCCCAAACATTATTCTCAAACCTGAAAAGCAGCATCTCTTCCATGTTCCCGACCAGTGTATTAGTTCTGGTATCCCAGAAATAACTACAAATTAAAAGGTGCTTCCCCCCCCCACCCCACCCCCCCCACCCATGTAAGCTTTTCTCTAGGCTTAGAATAATACACATGATTGCATAGAGAAGGCTGAGGCCATAGGGCTGTCAGGACTGGGCTTGGTCTCACTTTGGATAAGATGATCTCCCAGTGTGGCCCATGTATCTGCTTTGAGCAAGGAGCCACTAGCTGGGAGAACAAGTTTTTCTTCAGTGGTGTTCCTGTGCCTGAGATTTCAAATAAGCCCCATTTAAAATTTTAATTGGTTATTGCCCTTCTGAAATTTTGTGATACAATCCATATCTTGTAAAAGGTGCCCTTTCTTCTTCACACAATAGTGTGTTCCTGATACCGGAAACTTTAATGTGTGTAAAGTATCATTTGGGTATGTCACAGTTAGAAGATTTTTTTTTTAATTAGCTGATATAAATGGTATCAATACAATGTTTCTGTCCCATCCCTGAAAGCTATGTGTTTTTAAGGGTTATGATGAGCTATTTTTCTTCCTTTGCTGATGGTGGCTGGAAGTGTGACATAGATTTAGTCCACTTTGACATAAAAATGGCTCCTGTTCATTTAGGAGCCTGATGTCTACAGCATTTGCTTATTTTCTTTGAATGACTTTAAACTGGTCTGGCTATTTCTTTGATTTCATCAGGAGTTTTAGCGTGAGACTGGGGTTCATTATTCGTGGTTGGAAATTGCTTGTTAGGTTTACTCTTGAGTCAAAGACAAATTGTTTCCTAGGGCTTTCTGTTTCAGACTCTTCTTCCAAATCTAAACCTTCTGAAATGTGACAATGCTAGTCAATTGAAACACATTTATTTAAAACCTCTCAGTCATTATTTAAAAAAAAAAATTGCAATCAAAATTAGCACCAATAAAATCCAAGTATCTTACCCCATTTCGTTTATAGTTGTCTGCTCTCTGGGCAAATAATCTATTACAACAAATTTGTGTAATCCTGGTTTCTCCTTCAGTTTATTCCCTCTGGACTCCTTTTTCTAGAATTACTGGCAAAATGGTTATTACATCAGATTCCCTGACTGTACTCCTGAGGAATTAGGATGGGGGTCAGAGATAGAGGAAATAACTATATTGCCTGCCTTACAGCGTTTTCAGTATGTGGACATGCAGCTGGTCAATTTTGTCATTGCTCTTTTTCTCGGTCATTTACCTGATTTTGGTGGGGTCTTTGCCACGTGGGCACATCTCGGAAGTGAGGAGGGACAACAAGACTGAATCGGTCCTCAGAACTATGAAGCGGGACTTTGTTGAAATTGATACTTCTGTACAATGAACATGGAGCAGCTGTTGGCATGGCAACCCCTACGTGGAAAAGTGCACGCTGCTTGCAGATGACTTTTGCAGTACTCAGTGTTAATCTGATAAATGGCTTTTTTAATAGTAGTTTGTGGGCTAATGGAAAGGTCGAAGCGAACCTTCATTAACAGGAAGAAGGATGGGGATTTTGAAGCTACCGAGCAAACACACTGGAGAGCCACAGCCAAATCTCCGTTTTCAGCTGAGTGTCTCTTTTTCACATCAGATATGCTCAGAGCTTGGCAAGCTGAAGTAAATTGGGAACACTGTCTTGAAAAGGTGTAGCTGTCATTATCATTTTAGATTTCAAACATGGAGATGTTTGGGAGTCCTTTTTGTTCAAGACATTTACTTTGAGACTTAAGACTACAAGGTTGCCATTGTGGTGTCTTTTTCCTTAGGTGATGGTGGTGGGGTGAGGGTGGTTAACGACTCTCTTTTTATTGTGGCAAAAAATATGTAACATAAAATTTACCATTTTAACCATTTTTTAAGTGTACAGTTCATTGGCATTAAGCACATCCACACTGTTTTGCAGCCATCACCACCATCCATCTCAAGAACTTCATCTTCCCAAATTGAAAAGTCTACATCCATTCAAAAATAACTTCCCATTCCTTCCTCCCCCAGGCCCATAGTAACTGCTACTCTACCTTGTCTGTGAATTTGACTCCTCTAGGTGCCTCATGTAAGCGGAATCATACAATATTTGCCCTTTTCTGTCTGGCTTATTTCACTTACCATAATGTGTCCAAGTTTCATTCATGTTGTAGCACATGTCAAAATTGCATTCCTATTGAAGAGTGAATAATATTCCATTGTGTGCCTATACTGCATTCTGTTTATTCTTCATAAATGGGCATTTGGGTTGTTTCCACCTTTGACTATTGTGAATAATGCTGCTAGGAACACGGGTCTACAAATACCTGTTTGAGTCCCTAGGAGTGGACTTGCTGGATCATATGGTAATTCTATGTTTAAATTTTTGAGGAACCACCACATGTTTTCCATAGCCCCTGCACCATTGTACATTCCCACCAAGAGTGTACAAGGGCTCCAATTTCTCCACATCCTCGCCAGCACTTGCCCTTCTCTGGTTTTTTGTTTTTGGTAAAAGCCATCCTAGCAGGTATGAAAAGGTATTTCATTGTGGTTCTAATTTGTACTTCCCTAACAATTAGCAGTTTATTTGTCTTTGTGCATATATTGGCCTATGCGCGATGGCCTGTGTGGCAGTGGAAATCACGGCCTCGTTGTTTATATCTGTGAGGTGAACGGGACTCTCTGTGTGGTGATCCTCGTTGGAGTAGGAGGTGGTGGAAGGGAGGGAGGCACCGTATGATTATTGCACAGGCATGTCAGTAGACCACCTACCTATTCTCAAAGCCTGCACTGTGGAGCAAGTGAAACTGTGTTAAACTGGAGACCTTTGGGACTGAAGGAATGGCGGTTCTTTGGAGGAGATTTAACAAAGGCAAGCCCTCTGTGGGCTGGATCTACCCGCTGTAATCCTTCCTGCTTTAGCATGGTGTATAGGCATAAGTGTCTCTCTTCCCTGAGAATAATCATTGTTGGCACTGGCTACAGAAGCATGAGTCCATCTTCTTTCCTCTCCTTGGGGAGGAAGTCTCCCAGATGACTTACCAAGGGGGTTAGAATTGAGCACCCGTGGTTAAGCCTGGTACTTTGCTGGTCACTTTGTAGCAGATGAAAAACATGACTTCTGTCCTTAAAATAAGTTACTCTAGGACTTATAACTTAAGGACTCATACGACTCTTTATAACAGGGGTTCCAAACTTTAGTGTGCATCAGAACCAGAATTCACAATCTTGGGCCTCATCCCCAGAGTTCCTGATTCAGGATCTGGGGTGGGGCCTGAGAATTTGTCTTTCTAACAAGTTCCCAGGTGATGCTGCTGCTGGTGGTCTGGGGACCACACTTTGAGAGCCAGTACTTTATATCAACCCTGTGAAATAGATACTATTTCCATTTATAGAAGAGGAGCTGAGTTGTAGAGAGGCAAAATGACTTGCCCCGGGTCACCTAGAGTGCCAGAAGCCCAGATTTGAAGGTGTGGCCCTCACTCCAAAGCCTCTGTTGTTTCCATTGAATCAGCAGTGGCAGGTACACAGCCTTTGAGCATCTCTCATCCAGTCCACCCCCAGGACAAGCAGTATTAACCAAGCATAGCATATCTGAGCACAGACATGGCCTTGGGCTCCTTCACACACTGCTCCCCACAACCATACCTACCCATCAGTGGGAGCCAAAATAAGTTATACCTATACCTAAAATAGAGACATTACCAAAAAGTGGTCTGTTAACATCTGACGAGCCCTAGCCTGAGCTCCAGTCCCCACTGCTTCGGAGAGAAGTAGTTGGTGGATTTGGAGCCGTGAGAAGCACAGCCATCCCAAACAGTGCCGGAACAGCATGGATCACCAGTGAGAGTCTTAGTTCAGCACCCAGGCAGGGACAGGATCCTTGGCTAGCGGCCCTCACCCATAACTTTTAAAATTTAGATGACATTAATAAGGAGATTTTTTAAGGCTGCCATAATCTATTCATCTCTGCTGTATTTTACTCAAAAATTAGTTATTCCATTAAAGCAGAGTTTTATAAAGGTCAAGAGTGTTCTAAACTATATATGGTAATGATCAAAGTAAACTGATTATGTCAGGTGTGATTATCCTGTCTTCTGAAATAACCCCCCCCCACCACCACCACCACCTTGTGCATGTTTCTCCCAGCCCACACAATGTCTGGCCCTCATCACCACCACCAACAGATATTTAGTCTGTTGCTATTATGTGTATAGGGAGATCTCTTGTTTCTTTGAATGTTTGCTTTGAATGTTTGTTCACAGCCTAAAAGGAAGGGCAGGGTGAATTACGATTTCGTATGTCTTGAGTCCCATAGTATTTAGCAAGACTTTGTGTAGTAGGTACTCAATAAAAATTCATTATCTGAAAACACAGATCTTTTCTTTTTTAAATTTGGGAAAAAGAAACAATGTAATGTCCATAAGCATACATATAATATGGGTGTATATGTATGCATCTACCTTGTATATCTGACATGAGAATGAGTAGGGTGTGTGTGTGTGTGTGTGTGTGTGTGTGTGTGTGTATTCTTTTTAAGTGATGGGTGACTTTGCATTTCAGATCTGAAATGGACATGTGATGGGGTTGAGGGGAAGATTGGGGCTGAGGTCACATGCACATGGTTGAAAAGAGCTTCGGTAGGGAAGGTGTATATATGTTGGAGGTGGGGAAAAGTAACTGTCCAGGGCTGTCTGGCCAAACCAGGAAGCAGTTACAGGGAGCATTTATGTTTATTACCTTGAAGGGCCTTCCTGGGTTTTGCCTTCTGGATTGTTTTAAAAGGAAAGACTTTGTGGTACTTGACCATCTCCACCTTGGAATCTTTATAGAGAAAAAAGAAAACCCAATTTTCTCTGCACATTCCTAATGCCTGTGTTTCTATATGAGTATGCTTGTAGTCATGCTATCTTTTTTTAAAAATAAGACCACCTGTGTAGCCCCCTGGCAAAAGGAGGAAGAATATTTCATCCAACAATCTGTCTGGAGACAAGAACGCTTTCCAAGATATTGAATGGGTCTTCAATGAAACTGTATGGGATTAGAAGTCAGTTTCATGCAGATACACAATGATGACTCAGTTAGCTATTGAAAGCCATTGGCCATGGTTGGGCAGGTTAAACGAAGTAGATCAACAAGAACAGATCATTTAATGGTTAAAAACTTGAACCTAGGCCCCTAGAGAAAAACAAAAGAGGTTCCTTCATGATGTCTCCTGTCCTGGCTAATTAGTATACATGCTTTGAGCAGGCCATTTTAGTTTGGGAATAGCATATAGATGTTGGGAGCATAAGAAAAGGAATGACATCATCTCTGTCCATTTTGGCTTGATGATGCCCCATGGTGGGCAAGACTGGGGCTGGTTAGAATAAAAACTGGTCATCTTTGGGCAATTCCTAGATGCCAAGGTTTTTCCTTTCCACAGTAAGTTTTAAAGCCATGTATTAAAAACAGCTATGTAATTGGGAAGCTGACTGCACCTAATAAAAGGCTTAACAGAAGAGGCAGAGTCCTCTCTTTGGAGCCTGTTTCGTTAAATGTCAAGGGTAAGGAAATTCAAAACCAGTGAATGTTCCTGCTCTGCACTGAAAATGGTTTTGGCTGGAGTCAGTCTCATGGCCTGCACGAACCATACTTTTGTTCTGCTTAATGTGGGTACAGACTTTAGCCGTAGTTAGTGCTGGATTGGGAAGTTCCGCATTGACAGAGATTGCTTAATATTCAGTTATGTTCTAGAGTTCGAACAACAAAAGAAAAGAAAACAGATCCAGTTTATCTTTTGGGTGGATATGAACTTCCCAGATGGAGCAGAGAAACCCCCTAAGGACAGGCTCCTGGGAAGAGCCCACCTCCCTGCCTAAGCACAGAGAAGAAGGTTTCCCAGCGCCTGATGGACCACTGCACTCCACTGGGCAGTGACTCTGGATATGCAAAGGTCAGAGTTTTCCAAAAGGTGTTAAAAGTCATTATTGTGTTACATTAGAATAATAATGTCTTTGGAAGTATTTTAGATAGTTATTCTTTGGAGGGAAAGCTATTTTGCCCCATCCACTGGAGGTGGGAGAGGAGAATGTAAAACAGCGTGTGAACTCTACTGATGTGTTTACTTAAGGGCTGAGAGACAGGGAGAGACACCAGGGGTGTGCGTCTTTCATGGTAAAATCCCTGATAGTCTCAGTGTAAGAATGCCCAGGAAGCCAGTGGGGGACAGATGAGGTGACTCACTCTGGTGGTGACCTCCTGGTAGTTCAACTGAGAGTCCAGGTGAATCGGGTCAGTAGAGGTTACTTGTATGGTTGCTGGTCAGCCTCCACGTTGCTCAGCAGGAGAATTCCAGTGTTTTCAGGCACATGTTAGAGGACCCTGAGTTCCATAACCACTTTTCTCTCTTCCTGCCATCTGTTACAGAAAAACTCCACTAAGATGAGCACCCTCACTTCCAGTAGGTCTTATTTACATTTATCCATAGCTGCTGTATAGACAAGAAATTTGGTGAAAAACTTGAAATTCCATTACCATGTTGGTTTTCAAAATTTGTGTTAGGGCTTTTGCTTTTAAAACAAGGACGCAAAATATAGAAGAAACAGAAAGCTATATATACAAGGTTAATGAAAACCCCTCATTCCTACAGCATTTAAATCCTGAACAGAGAAAATAACAAGCTGTAGTAATCACTTCCTGCAAAGAAAACTGTAATTATGGGGCCAGTTAGTCTTCCTAAGGGGCAGCCTTGGAGTAGCAGGGACACCATTTTGAATATTTGAGAAAAGAGTGGGGTTCTCTGTGAAAGGGACATGATCGCATGCTGCTGGGATTGGACATGATCGCATGCTTCTGGGATTGCATGCCCCCGGCCTCAGTTGTCCATGGGGATAGCCCGGTTCCCTCTCCTGTGTGGAGCTGGAAAACACCCAAATCCAGTAGTCACTGCTGACTGTCTTGCCAGCAGGGGACCAACTTATGTTCCTGGGAGAAGCTGGGGGATGGTGGGTCTGCTTTCACATTAGTTTCCAGTCCCAGCTGCCTACTTAATATTAAGGGACATAAGATGTCTTGGAGTAGTAAGTAGCTTAAGGATGTGGGCCAGGATGGAGTCTTCTGTACAGAGTGAAAGAGTAAGGGAAGGAAAACCATGAATAAGCTGCAGAAAGGAGTGGCCAGATCACCTGCCTGGAGGATGAACCTCCCTTGTGACTCCATGGTTGTGCAAGAGTTGTGCAATGTTTGGTCAGGGTGGAGAGGCCTTGGCAAAGGCATTTGCACTTTTAACAGATGCCTGTACCCTGTAGGTAAACAGGGGAAACGTGGGGAAAACATGTTGGTAAACATGGGGAAAACAGGTGTAAAGAGTTCGTCACAGGGGCACCTGGGTGGCTTTGTCGGTTAAGCATCCTACTTCATCTCAGGTCATGATCCCAGGTTTGCGGGTTCGAGCCCCGCATCCGGATCCGGCTCTGTGCTGGCAGCTCAGAGCCTGGAGACTGCTTCAAATTCTGTGTTTCCTTCTCTCTACTCCTCCCTCTCCCTCTCTGTCTCTCTCTCTCAAAAATAAATAAACATTAAAAAAACTTTTTTAGAGTTCTGCACAGCATTCTAGGAGGAAGAAATTTATTGCCTTATCTAGTCTAGCGTATTTTATTTGTATTTTTCTGGGAATTTTACCCATAAACATCCACTTTAGGGAAGGCACTGAATGGAGACCCTGGAAGATTAAAGGAGAAGAAAACACCTTTGTTCCTGCCCAAGAGAGCTGCAATCTAGTGGGGGCTGGGTAGGGGGAGACAGGCATGCAGGTGGTCATAGTCAAGGCAGGAGATAGTAAATGCCATGATGGGGAATTGGCGAGAGATGATTCTAGGGGTTCTGGAGAGGAGAAATGGGATAGAGTGGTGGTAACCATGTATGCCCTGGAACCACATAGCCTGTGCTCAAGTCCCGGATCTGCTGTTTATTAGTGGAAGCATCTTGGATAAGTTGCTTAAGCACTCCCTACTCCTGTTTCTTCATCTGCAAAATGGGGGTCATTCTAGTAGAGTCTATGTCAGAGGGTGTGTCCTAATGGCTCGTAACGTTGGTCTTAGCTCCAAGACGTGAAAATGGGTTGTGCTGCCTGAGTCAGTGAATGATGACCTCCAGCCTCAGTTTCCTCATGTGTCCATCAGAGGGACCTGATCCGACTAGATACATGCTAACATCGTGTGTACTCTAAAATGCTGTTGTTCTGTGATTGAGTGTACATTCAGTGCCAGTGGTGTGCTGGTCCCAGTACTGTGCTGAGCGCGGTGGGAGAGAGAAAAAATAGAATATATGGCCCCAGCCCTCAAGGAGCTATAATCTAAGAGGAGAGAGGATATTAATATTCAGGAGAAAATTAGAGAGTGAGAGAATATTAGAAATTTAAATCTTGGTGGTAGGGGTGGTAAGACAATAGGAATAGAGAATATCAAGGGGACCAGAGCAGTCAGGAGATTTGTAGCAGCCATAAATCCAACACAAAGACTGTAGACGGCACCTCAGACCAGTTGATCAAATCCCAGGATTCTTCAGCTTGGAACACTGTATTCATATTTAAAGTAGAACTGTAGCAAGACCAGGGTTACACATCAGGATGGAGAGGGACAAAGTCTAGAAAACTCACTGGTTTTCCAGATCTTCTTAGACAATCATTCCGGTAGAACATAGCAGCTGGCACAAAGTAGGCATAAAACAATCATGTGTTGCACGACTTGTGGGAAAAAAGCCCAGTGCTGTGCCCTCCCAAGGCTTCGAACGGCCCCGGGCATCCTGGTGGTGTTCTCAGCCCCTCCTCTAGAGGGCAGCGCTCAGAGGCAGCCCTGCAGAGCCCTCCAGCCCCAGCTTTGTCAGAGCTCGGTTTTACCTCATGCCTACTGAACCATCCTTATCAGAGATGAGTCCACCTGCTCCCTGAGGCTTCCCCACCTCTGCCCAGCAGTGTTGGAACTTAGGTTTTGAGGAAACTGCCAAGTTTCCAATTTCTCCTGCAGCCTGACTATCCCATAGTTCCTCAAGGTAGATATGCAGACTGGGCCTTGAGTGCCCCTGACCTACAAAGGCGACAAGAGACTTAACAATACTTGGCAAAGACCGCCGTGTGACAAAAGAGTGGTGCAGACAAAAGAGAGGTCACCCCAGCCAGGGAATGTGGGGGAATGTCCTTGGAGGGGTGAGCTGGGGGCTTGAGGAACAAGTAGAGGCCAAGTCAGCAGATAAGATGGGTAGAGGCATCAAGTATTTGTATCCCCCGCTACTCGCACTCCCATACTTCCTCCTCACTAACCAAACATGGGAGGTGGCAGGGCCAGTTAGATCTGGCGCTTTATCCTGGGGGATGGATATGAAGTGGATATGACAGATGAGTTTCAAGAATGAACTCCCTGGCCTCCCTCGGTCACTGAGAACTTCTGCTCCCCAACCCCCCCCCCCCCCGCCCCAAGCCGTCAGTGATGGCCTGGCTCAATAGGCCAGTTGTGACACCCTGGCTTCAGATGCACAGACCACAAACCCTCGCACACAGCTTTCTGCTGAATTCCTTTCACAGTAAAGAACCCAGAAATCTTGGTAATCCCTGTCAGTTCACTTTATTTATATAGCACCCTCTGTGAAGGCACAAGCTTGTATTACATTTGCCATCAGAGCACCCATTGACACAAGCAGCCACAAAGATAGGGAGGACAGGTGCGGTCACACAGGTTCAGAAGAGTGAAAGGTACAGTGAGCTGGCCTTACGACCCTTCAGAGAAAATCAGAGATAAAAAATGTTCAGAACTTGAGCCTGCCCTCCAGGCCAGTATTCTAAGCACCTTTCTTCTCTCCCAAATTTTACCCTTGGCTCATCCCCCACCCCCTCCCTTCCTTTCATAAAAAAAGTTATTTTTTCCCAAATAAGCAAGATGGAATCAAACTTTGCAACCCCAAATATGTGAAATAAACATTATTCCTAATAAGCCTCTGGGAAAGTGCTCACCTTTGAACTTGGCCAAGGATTATGGAGGAAAGAAAACGTCTTAAGAACTTGATAGAGTGTTAGAGCTTCCTGGATTTTTTAAGTCAAGTTACATATTACATTTCCTTAATAAGGGCAGTTCCAGAAATCCTTCCTGGGTGATTAGACCCTGTCCTAAAGTGGAGACCTCTGGCTGGGGATGCTGGTTTGGGCATCATCATCTGGGTGCTAGGCAACATCAGGACAGGAGGTACCGTTTCTAGAATGCTCCTTCTTTCCTGGGACTCAGCCTCTACTCTGGATCCTTACAAGGCAGGAGAGGAGCATGGAGGTTATTCTGCAGAACAGGAAGATACTCAAGGGAAGCTGGCAGCTAAAAGCAATAGGAGTCAGGAGCCCTCCCTCTATATAGCAAGTTTTTTTTCCCTGGAGACTTGCTTGTTCATTGGCCTGTGCTCATCCCTATTTCTATCTCTAAGAAAATTTTAAGAATAGTAAGATTTTTCATTAAAAAAAAAAAAAAACTTTCCCTAAAGCTAAAAGCACCACTGGCTATCTGGATAGCCTCTGCCTGCTTCTTAATGGGATAGTATACATTTTAATTTCCCCAGCCATCCCTTCACAGCCAGGAAGTTCACTTACAGGCATCAAGATGAATCATTCACAGTGACTTAAATCCAACTAAGAATGTGTAACTGCTGACCGTATTTTGATTGAGGTCCCGGAACATATGTGCTTCCCTGCTTGTTGTAACATGTAGAAAAAACAGGAATATTTTCATCGTTTCCCTTTTCTTAAAACTTTTCCTCCAGTGTTTCACCTTAATGCTTTTGATCACGCAAGAGTCAAACAAGCTCAGTGCTCACCACTCCTTTGATGTGAACTGTACTGAACACTCCCAGTCCACAGAAATCTGGGGTGAAATCCTAATTTATGGAATCCAGAAGTGCAGATGACCATTTCTTTTTTTTTTTTAATTTTTTTAATATTATTTATTTTTGAGAGAGAGTGTGTGCGCATGTGAGTTGGGGAGGGCCAGAGAGAGAGGGAGACACAATCCAAAGCAGGCTCCAGGCTCTGAGCTGTCAGCGCAGAGTCGGATGCTGGGCTCGAACCCACGAACCACAAGATCATGACCTGAGCCAAAGTCGGATGCTTTAACTGACTGAGCCACCCAGGCGCCTGAACAGATGACCGTTTCTGTGCAGTTACTGCCTCACGGCAGAGGGTACTTCTTTCTTCCCTCAATTCCTTGCACACAAAGCTAGGCACACGAAGATGTTTAGTGTGCCACCCTGAATTGAAACTGTCCCCTGCACAGACTGTCTCCTATCCAACACCTGTGTAGCATGGCTTATCTTTTAAAATAAGCCATCCTGCAAAGAGCAGTTTCCCTGGTGGCCTTGAGGTTTGTCAGAGGTTCTCTAGAACTGGCAACTCAGCGGTGACCTCAGAAGTCTTGGCTCTGGCAAGGCAAAGTCTTTGCACTAAAACAGGCTCAGCGCCCATGGAGATAATCACCTCTTGTAATATCCACACAATCATCTCATTGTCAAAACACGAGGAATGCAAAAATAGAAGAAATGCCACAACAGGGTTGCCCCATGTTCCAGCGGACCCAGGATTCTGCCTCTGGCTGAGGGCACCTTGGGACACCTTGGGAGGGACGGTCCCAAACATTGTTCTGGAAGCCAGCCCCGATTGGTAAGGCCTGTGCTCCTAAAAACCTGAGCCAAGCACCTCCTTATTAGACCTCCCCAGGCCTGTTGTGCTGCATCTTCTCGAGACCCCTTTACCACTTCTTTGTCCTGGCCAACTCCTGTTTGTCCGCACAGTCTCACTGAGAGAGCCCTCCGTGAGGCTCCCCTTCTCCCTGCCTTGGGTCACGGCACCTTCTGTGCTCCCAAGAGCACTCTCTGCTGACTTCTGCAGCAGCACCTTCAGCGCCGCCCAGCCCACGGTGTGCCACAGACATGGATCGAGGCTACATGTACATGTGTTACTCCGCACAAAAGCTCAAGGAGGCCAGCACTTTTAGAGTAACTGTTTTGTAGGACACTGAGGTTTAGAAAAACCTGAGGGACTCTTGCTGGGTCACAGAGGGGGTGTCTGAGCCCCAAATTCCAGGCGGTCCACCTGGCCGTGGTTTGTTTATTTGTCTCCCTCACTAGACTGTCAGCTGGTTGAGGGCAGAGCCCTGTCTTTCCTTCTGTATCCCCAGTGCCTGGCACAGGGCGGACACTCAGTAAATGTTCAGTTAATGAAAGCTAAAAGCTCACCAAACATAAACGCCAGATGGGACTTAAATTCCAGAGAGCCACACTTCTATCAAAAATGCTAAACTGCAAAGGAGTACTTGCCCTTTTAGCCAAGTAAATAGTGGCTTTGTAGACACCTCTGGCTGCTTTAGAACTTTCTTCCAGGTGCTACAGAGTTGTGGGGTGTGGCCCACCGCAGCGGGTATAGGACAGATGGGTTTGTCCCAGTCTGTAAGTCAATCAGAAGTCACTCAAAGCTGCATCTGGCATTTTAGAAAATAATTAGGAGAAACAAGTAAGCAGTAGGACAGAAAAGAACATTTCTTAGTTGATTCCGGAGGAATGGGCCTTTTCCTTCCACACGCTGGCGGCCTGGTTGGGACTATTCCAGGCATAGCTGAGAGCCACTCTAAAGAGCCACTGGAGGTTACACAACCACCCTCCGATCAGGTCTCCCCATACTAGGGCTAATCTTCTAAATCATTTAATCGAACACTGTCCGGCCTCTGAGGCCTCAGGGACTCTGGGGCTGTTTCTTCTCTGGGCTTAAAGTCTTTCTCTGCTGCTGACTCATATGTTAATTATCACTTTCCACAAAGTAGAATTAACAGTGCTGCTGCACTCGCCTGCCCAGATGTCATACAATCATTTTTATCTGCCGAGTTGGGACTGAGCGTGCAGGATGGCTGAGGCAAAACCAATGGGCCCTTCTTGAACATTCGGGGTAATGGGCATCAGAAACATAGAAACCATCCTTGGCTCTGTAGCCATAATGGAAGAGGCTTCTGGGGTGCTCCGCTCCACCCAGGAAACAGAGGGTTAACTGCCCAGTCTTTTGCCCAAAATTGTGGCCAAAGAGTTTCAGTTTGCTGTCACCTGTCAGCATTAATGGACGGAACTGGTGTTTCACAGAAAAAAATAGCAACTTGTTTTCTCTTTGACTGCTGGGCTGGATAATGAAGTAAAAATGACATTATCTCTAATAAAAGTGATCTGCAGAAATCACTGATAAAATATCAGTAGCAGAGATTTGCCATTAGCAGGTTAGCCAGATAAGGGGAGCAGCTGGGTTCTATTAACCCCCTCCTGGTCTGGTGTGTGTGTTGAGGGGGTGGGATTGAGGTTTGGGGACTAGATTTTTAAACACTGACATTTGGGCTAATGGAGGATGTTTATTCCAAAGTGTGGGTCCTTCTTGAACCCTTCTTGCTGACCTCCAGGGTATTCATTGGGTTTTAAATTTGTTTGGTTTTTGTCTCTTAGGATTTTTGTCTTTAGAAGCTTTTTGGGGGCAGGGGGATGGCTTGGCCCATTTTCTCAAGTTACATCACTAAAGGGGTGGAACCCTGGCCAACCCCTGGCATCTTCGTTGTTTAAAATCTGATTCCAAGAAGGGCATCCATACATGTGACGTGAAAGCTTTGGGTGATGGGTGGTGTTGGGCAGCAAATTGTGCTGTTGTGCCAAGGAACTGGGATCTGAGACAGAAACCTCCCTGGTCTCATCTGGTGCGGGGGGGGCACCTCTGTCCAGGCTTGCGCATTGTCAGTGAAAGCTGAGTGGCATTTGGCTCACTGAACACCCCCTGTGATGAGGACAGCAGGCACAGCCAGCACCTTCAGTATGAAGACAGGGTATGGAGACCTGTTTCCTGGGACAGTGAGGAGTCATCAGATGTTAGGTAACCTAGTGAGGAAGACAGTCACCATCGTTCCTCTTTATTAACCCCCTTTCTACTCAGAAAGCACCAAAGCATTAGAAATCTGCAGTCCTGATCCTATAGCTGGGGGGGGGGGGGGTGGGGGGGGGGGGTGGTCTTGGCTGCTTTGGCCTTCACTCCAACTTGCCATCTGAAAGAGATGAAACTCTTATTTTGAGGGTAAGGTATAGTGCCAGGCTGTGTGTACATAAGAACTTGGACATTTGCCTCTGCCATCAGAGAAGGCCCATAAGATAAGGAATAATAAGGTGATGCTACCTTACAGGTAAGTATTGATCAGCTCTCCATGTGTTCAGGACAGGGGTGGGGGATCAGGGTGGGCTGGGTAGAGTGATCAGAAAAATCTCCATGGAAGAGGTGGTTCTGAAAGTACAGGGTTTGGAATATAGGAGAGTAAAGATCACATTTCAGGTGGAAAAAAATAACTGGGTGACAGTTAGGGGTGCTCAGTGATGGGGGGGCAGTATGGAACGTGGTCTGGCTGGAGCAGGTAGGGTGCTGCTGGCTTCCAGGAATAAAGACGAGAAGGCAAGGTCGTGGCTAGGTGACCTCAAGGGACGTCTAGAGCTTGGGCTTCATCAGGAGGGCAGTAGGGAGCCACTCTCATTTTTAAACAGGGCAGTGACATGCTGAAATGGTGTGGGGGCAAGGGGAGTGGACTGGAGAGCTGTTCTTTCCCCTGAGGTCTGATTGGAATTGTATTCTTCTCAATCAGGAAGCAAGGGGAAACAGCCAGAAGATGGGGGCTGATGTCTTTGAAAATAAACAAAGCACCACTGGAGCCAGAAGAGCCGCGCACCCTCAGTGAAGTTTGTTTTTCGTCCCATGGGTAGCGGTTATGAGTTACTGTTTAGCAAGCATGCCTTGCTGAGGTCTCTGTGGGCTGAGCCAAGGCTCCAGTCCGTGGTGGCCCACAATTTGCTGCCATATTTAGAGCTCCTAATAAAGGGACTCATTTCCCCTGGCATTACTTCCAGGAGGGGTTCTCATACTTGCTGTCCAGCGTGGCAAAAGCACATCCAGCAGAAGAGGGATCCAGGTTGGGTTCTGCCCTGCCCACCACCTGGCACCTCAGACACTACCAGTCAGTGGGGTAGGCAGGTATCTGATCATCAGACTTTATTTCCCTGTCGTTTTGTTGTTGAAAGCCCTCCTCTGTGCTTGGCACCTTGTGGATACTCAGTGGTGTTTGTGGAATGAATGCATCTCCCCACTCTGACTTCTCCAGCCTGGTACCTGCTCCAGCCTGTCTCCTGACTCCCAGCCACCCCGCCCCCAAATTTCTTCAGCAGTATCTTTGTCCTTGTCATCCCTCCTGCCCACCGATTGCCTCCCTGTACCCCCTGCTCCAGCAGCCCTCTTCCAGAAGCCAGCTTTCCCTGTATTGTTCAGCCTTGCAGACTTTTTCCTGGTGCCTGGCATCACAGTGGCTGATTGCCAGGCCAGCCCTTCAGGACTTGACCCTGCACTTCTCTGCAAACTCCCTGAGGCCAGGAGTGGTCATTCTAGGCTTCATTCTACTGCTCCCATTCTGAGCACATGAAGAGGGGTTCATAAATACTTGCTGAGTGAGTGGAGAGGAAAGGCTGTTGCCGGGGAGAAAACCCCATTTCCCAAATTGCTCAATATTATCATCTGAGAGCATGATAGTAACTTGGGGGAAGACTTTGGCATTTCCCGTGGCGTTTGATGACTTCTCTACAAAGGAATGGAATGTAGCTTCTATAATGTGCATGAACATCTCCCTTCTCATTGTAGTATGGCAGGCAGAATTGGAAGAAAGCAAGGACTAGCATTTGGCCATGAATCAGATCCCACAGCTCTGGACATGCAACTGTGTAACAGTCTGAAAATAGGATTGAAGCCCAGGACAGAAAGGGTCCCCGAGGTTTTCTTTGGGTTCCTTTCTCTCTCCTTTTCTTTTTCCTTAATCTTTGATTGCATTCTTCTTCTTCTTTTTTTTTTTTTTTTTGTATTAAAAAAAATTTTTTTAATGTTTATCTTAGAGAGAGAGAGAGCGCGCGCGCGCGAGCGAGTGTGAGTGGGGGAGGGGCAGAAAGAGAAGGAGACACAGAATCTGAAGCAGGCGCCAGGCTCTGAGCTGTCAGCACAGAGCCCGACACAGGGCTCAAATCCACGAACCGTGAGATCATGACCTGAGCCGAAGTCGGACGTTTAACTGACTGAGCCACCCAGGTTCCCCATGTTCTTCTTTTTTTAAATAGGGAGGAGAGAAGGCATTATGGGATGGGGGGAGAAAGTAAGAGATTCTGTCTGTGCGCCGCCCCCCCCCCCCCCGCCTTCTATTTCTGTTTTGAAATACTTTAAATACCAGGCACCAGAATTTCTGGCGTCAAATTGGGATTAGTAAGGCAGATCCTGGGATATTTCACTATTAGCATATGATCAAGCGTCAGTCCCGATTCAAAGACTAAACAAATGTTATTTTCTTTGAAATTAAAGTGTCTGAAATAGGAGAGAACAGACCTTTAAAATCATATTCTTTTCAAGAAGAGCATTCTTTCTGACAACTGTCTACTCCAGTTATAGCTTTTTAAATTTTTTCACCCAGAATGCCTGACGACACTGCCAGGGGAATTTTTGCCCCCTCCTTCCTGCCTATGCCCAGCGCTGGCCCCAGAGGCGGCCCAGTTCTGTTTTCTCATGACACGGTGATTATTTTTGGCACTGCACATATTTTCTCTAATGTTATTACTCACCCCCTCCCCTCGGTTGCCTTTTTGAGGAGCAGTGGTTTGGGCAACTCCATGTACATCGGGGGTTAATTTGGTTCAGCGTGGTGAAGAGGGGGAGCGGGAGGGAGGAGGAGTTCTACTTTTGCACCCACTCTGCAGCACCCAGCCCTGCTTCCCTGCTCATGAAAGAGCTTGCTTTCACTAGGCTCTGTGCTCACCATTCATCCTTTGTGCCGAAGAGCTGAGGGGATATCTAGAGGTGAGGCTGGGGGCTGCGCCTTGGGACTGGCATCTTAATGGCTTGACTTGGCTGACGTTAGAACAGCCCCATTCAGAGTGAGTTCACTCCCTGTGCAGTTGGCTCGCTCAGCCTCCGTCCATAGATGTTCTCTTGTTCAAGCTGCATGAGGAAATGGAGGTTTCCAAGTGGGAAGCAGCCTTCCCGGTGCTTTAACTCTTCACTGAAGGGAAGAGGAGCTGCGGAGCACTACACAAAATCTAAGCTGGCCCAGCTGCAGCTCCTGGGAGAGGCAAGGCCCCGGGGCTGGGGCTGGAGGCCAAGGCTGCTGTGATCACTTTTGCTTTCGGCCCTGAGAGGGAAAGGAGAAGAGTAAAGGGCATGCTTGAATTGTCCTTAGAGTCAATTAGCAAATATTTACCCAGTGTGTCTGCCCTGGGCCAAGGTCCCGTGAAGGATGCACAGAAGTAAATGTTGTGTCTGCGCCCCTTCTCCGTGCAAAAGCACCAAGGTACTTACAGTCCAGCTCTAGCAGCAGGGCTCTGGCTTAGAAAAGCCAGCAAGACAGGGAGGCCTCTCATGAGAGCTAGTGAGTAATGTAGGCAGGAAGCGCCTTGGAGAAGGGAGTGAGGGTGGCCGGGAAGCGTCTGCGGGAGGTTGGGCTTGGACTGGCCCCTAGGGAAGGAGTTTTAAGAAATAAAAGGGGATGAGATGATGGAGGGAGGGGGTACTCAAAGGAGAGCGGGGACATCCAAGTGGAGCCCAGTGAAATATCCTGTAAGAAAATATAAAAAGAGAGGGAGCTTCTTCCTGGCAGAAGAGAGATCTGACTTGTTAGACTTTAGGTGGCTTTGGATAAGGATGACATCAAGGGTAACATTGACCCTGTCAACATCGACATCTCCGTTGTGTCCCTGGGTGTCGTCAGTGGAATCAGCATCGTCTGGAAGGTTGCTAGAAATGCAGACTCACAGGCCCCAGCCCAGACCTACTGAGTCAGAAACTGTAACAAGATCCTGGGGTGACTTGTGTGCGCAGTCAAGTTTGAGAAGTGCTGGTGCGTGGGACCCCACAGGCAGCTGTCAGCAGTACTAGTTCAGACCCCAGGTTTCATTCAAGGAGTTGGAAACGTGTGCGCCGCCCCCCCCCCACACACACGCACACACACACACACACACACGTCTTTGAATCTCTCTGTCTGTGGCTCTTCCTGGATGGAAACCTTTTATTCTGATTGAGAACTGGGTTAGAATTCTTACAAAAGACCTAGAACGGTGAGAGACTTTGAGGAATTCACAGAACAGAAATCATTCAAGTGCTTTTTATCCAGTGTCTCCAATTTGTACCACTTTGTACTATTTATGCTTTAGAGGACACCAGAAGAACAGGTGATGGGTCCTTTCCCTGGGGAATATGTGGTCTAGAGGGAGAGACAAAGACTACAGAAGTGATATAAGAAGAGAATAAATACCAGGGCTGGATCATGCAGTGCGGAATCTCTGATGCGGGATGTGCAGAAGTCTGCAGAGGTGAGGCCTTCCCGGAGAACATGGGCTGCGGGAGGTCCCGAGAGATGGGTGTCACTTAGGCAGGCCAGGTGGATGAAGGGCATGTGTATCAGGTGGGATGTGGGACAGGGAAGGCCAGGAGCTGGTCTGTAGAGGCTGGGGTCACTGACGGTAAGCTGTTCCCGACTCCCTCCAGAGAAAGTGCATGCTTCATGCGTGGGAATCCGTTCACATCTCATCTCGGGCACTTTTTCCTTTGTCTTTCTGCTGTGTCATTTCTTCAGTTTTCTTAGCTGCACGCAGCGGTATAGGATCAGGATGGCTGCACATGCAGAATGGCTTGAGCCAAACCACCAGATCATGCGGTTGGAAGCCCGTGGGACCCAGGGGAAGAAGGGCTGCTGGCAGATAGAAGCTTTAGAGAAAGACCCTTGAGTGCGGACAGATAGTCTCAAGCCTAGGGAAGTCGCCCCGAGGAAAATAGTGTGGGGACCAGACGTATTGTGGTGATCACTTTGCAGTGTGTGCAGATAGTGAATCATTCTGTTGTGTACTTGAAACAAATGTAACTTAGGTCAATTAGACATCAATAAAAGTTTTTTAATAGGAAAAAATTAGAATGAAACACTTTACCTGTGGTGTCTGCAAAGTAAGGACTTTTTTTTTTTTTTTTTTTTTTTTTTTTTAAACACAGACATCTCCAAGCAGAGAAAATGTATCCCACTGGGCCTGGCTTAAAAGGGGCTGACCTAGGGCAAGAGGGTGGCCAGGGTGTCTCTTTTGGGGACATCCCTTCCCAGATCCAGAATTCATCTAATAAAGTATCCTTAGAGGGAAGGCTTCACCCCCAATACACCCAGCTCAGCTAACCCATTTGAACCTGCAAGAGGGATCTGCTTATGAGCATTTCCCAGAAGGTGGCAATGCAATGAAGAGAAATAGGATTTATGATTAAATGACAGGTTTGAAGGGCGCCTGGGTGGCTCAGTCGGTTAAGCATCCAACTTCAGCTCAGGTCATGATCTCATGGCTTGTGAGTTCAAGCCCCACGTCAGACTCTGTGCTGACAGCTCAGAGCCTGGAGCCGGCTTCGGATTCTGTGTCTCCTCCTCTCTCTGCCCCTCCCCCACTTGTGCTCTGTCTCTCAAAAATAAGTAAACTTTACAAAAAAAATGTTTTTAATGACAGGTTTGAGTGCTGGCTCCATCACTGGGTGATACCGGGCATGTCACTTAACATCCTTGCAACCTATTTCTTTCTGTGTAAAATGGGGATGATACCATACCTCCCTGATAGGATTGTTTCAGGATTAAATCAGAGGCAGTATGATGAGAGACCTTTACAACAGCAAGTATCTCATGCTGTAGCACCAGCAGCCACAGTATCTCAGCTCACTGAGGTTGATTAGTCCCTCGGCTAGAGTCTGCACAGTGTAGGGTCAGGCAGTAGCAGGCATCAGAGACCAGAGAGCACCATGGAGAGCCAGGCTGATGCCCCTCGCAGCTACTCGCTTTCCTCCCTTTCTCATGGGTACAGATGCCACGGAGCCTTCTCTGTCCACACATTGGTTGTGGTGAGATCAGAGTAGATGGAAAGACACTTATACAATGGGGAAGGAGGTCCTCCTGACCAACAAGAGTGGCTGCCTTTACAGAACTGGGATCTCCAATTCCAACTCAGTTGGCCATCTCTCTTCAGTTGTGTTAACATGGATATGGCAAGAGAGAGAAAGGAGGCCTATGAGACTGGGCAGGGAAAGTGGCCAAGAGGGTGTGCGCTTCCTACCTTCCTGCCCCTGATACCTCCCTCTGCGGCACCTGTCCCGAGACCCTGCCTTCAATAGCAGCCGTCGTGGCCCTGGAAATGCTAATGTTGTCCAGTCCTCAACTTGCACAGGGGAGTCACTGCGAGGCAGCTGTGGGGAGCTGAGAGCCAGCTGATACGTGTCCTCATTTATCATAAAAAATAAATTAGAAAGCAACACCTAATGCACAGTCACCTTAGTGGTGTTTATAACACCTAGAAATTAGAAACCATAACTCAACAATAGCATAGTGCATTGTGACATACCCACACAATATATGACTGACTGTTATGAGTATCTTTAAAGAATTCTTTAAAATGTGATAAACCATTAAGAAGCCATAAATCCAATAAAATCTCAATTCGTTTTGTTTATACCTTTCTGTACTTTTAAAGTTGCCTACACTAAATGTGTATTACCCTTATCTTCACCAAAGCATTTTTTAAAAAGGAAATGATTTAAGATAAGCTAGGTTATAGAATGGCAATGAATAACGAAGGTCTGTTGCAGTTGTGTGACATGTCTAGTGCTGGTTGGCAGGGGGCTCTCTGTTCATGTGTCCTTGGAAAACCCGGAGCTCAGGGCTCCTGTTCCAGCTCCGCACATTGATACTCCCCTTCTGAACTTCAAGTTGCCTCAACTCTCAAATGGGGATAATGGTACCTGCTCTTTCTATCCTACTGGGTGAGATTTACAGACTAGCTCATAAAGCGCTTTACAAACTGTAGTGATTGGTACAAAGTGGTGTTGCTCATAATATATCGAATAAGGAAAACCCCGCTAAGCCTTGGGCTCAGAGAAGCTAGGCACGGCAACAGTTCACCACTGGTACTCCTCTGCCTGCCTGGCTTTTCCCAGCTGGGCTGGGGACTGCACACGTCCTCAGATTATATAAGGCGCTGGGTCATCTGGAGCCCCACATGGGCTATACCTATGGGGCTGCTTGGTAATTGGGTCTGCTGCTCTTCTCCCAGGCTGCCTGGAGCCCAGAAGCCCATGAGATAAGCATCTCCAGCGGGCTCTAAGCAGAATTGACCATTAGAGGGCCATGTTGGGTGGGCCCCAGACATTACTGTCACCTCTGAATGCAGTCCAGGCCCGCTCTCCAGGGACACAGACCATCAACGTGGGTCAGGGAGTCAGGGGCTCGGCCCCAGTGGAAGGGAGGTTGGGAGGCTGAGGTATGAGACACTCTCCAGGATTCGTCCTTCAGGGAAGAGATGAGTGGGAGCATCCACTCCTGTTTTAGCCACTCTAGCCCTCACCTCTTCTTGGTATTCCCTGTTTTAGGACTTTCGATACACAAATCTATAGTATTAGTCTTCTCTCCCAGTGAGGCTTGGTTTCTTTTCGGGCAGAGCCCATGCCTCTCACCAGAGGTGTGCATAGTGAAGCTATATTAATGTGGTTCCCCGCCCCCCCCCTTGTGGAGGTCTGTCTGATATGCCCAGTTCCTCCTGAGTTTGCAAGTTTAATTTCTTCTATTTTGACTGATTAACATTGATGCCTTTACTCCCCTCTGTTATAGATTCATATACTAATTTCTGCTCCCTTTGGACAAACATCCGAATACACCAGAAAATTGGCCGTGAGAATACCACCCTCTTCTGCACATTTTTGCCACTCCTTTAGAATTGTCTGTAGAGCTAAAGACTGTTCTTTTGAGTAACTTCAATTGTGGCAAGGCCTTATCTCTGAGGGCACATTTCATTCTTTCAAACAACCAACATCCATCCACAGCCAAATCTGGTGATTAAAGGAGGCGGGCAAACAGGATGATATTGTTTAGGGTTTAAAATGAAATATGTTCTGTGAAGTGTTACAACTGCTTTTCTTTTGTGGCTCTGAAATTCATTCTAAAAGGCCACCCCAAATACTTAGAGCAGTGGTTAATTTCAGAAATAGACGTGGGTTTCAGGCCTCTGAAGACATGTGATCGCAGGTGTAGAAGCTTGTGGTTTAGTGAGCCCTCCGGGTGATTCTGCTGGAGGCCAAAGTTGAGAATCACTGCTCTGCAAAAACCAGGACCAGTATCGCCCCATAGTTTAACCAAGGATCAGATGAGATTGTCCATGAAATGCACCTTGCCCCAGTGCGCAATAAATATCAATTTCCTTTTCCTTCCACAAAAACCAAAACCAAAACACAAACCTTTTTATTTTAAGCTGACTGCTTTGCAACAGTGGTTCCCAGGCCTGGGCGCACATGAGAATCACACGGGAAGCTTTAAAATCCCTGATACCCCGACTCCACACCATTAAATCAGTCTATTAAGTCAGACTCTGGGGGAGGGGACCCAGGCATCAGTCTTTAAGGCTCCTCTGGTGACTCAAGTGAGCAGCCAAGATTGAGAAGTACTTGCTTTGGCTCTGCTCTGATTTCATCCATGCAGCTGTCGACCCCTGGGTGTGGGGTTCGTCCTGATCTCTGGGACCTGAAGCTGTTGTTCTTCGTCCCTTTCAGGCGGCCCTTGTGCAGCGGCCACACAGCCTTACGGAAGGGTCACGAGAGCCCTCCCAAAGGCTTTTGACCTTCGTCTGTTCACAACCTCCTGCAGTTTGGCACAGCTTAGAATTTTGCCGCAGCTTAGAATTTTGCCGCCAACGGGGCACGTAGTGGCTCAGTTGGTTGAGTGTCCAACTCTTGATTTAGGCTCAGATGGTGATCCTGGCGTTGTGGGACTGAGCCCTGCATCACGCTCCATGCTCAGCGTGGAGCCTGCTTGGGATTCTCTCTCTCTCTCTCTCTCTCTCTCTCTCTCTCTCTCTCCCCCCCCCCTTCCCCTCCTCTCAAAAATAAACATTTTTAAAACAAAGAATTTCACCACCAACCAATAGACTGATGCAAGCTGGCTTAATTAACTTCAGTCTCTCTCTCTCTCTACCTGCTGAAATCCATCCTGCTTATAGGGTAACAGGCATAGTGTTTTGGTCCCCTGGTGGCCCACAGACATTAGGCACGGAGTCCTGAAGGTCAGAAGAAGATAGCTAATTAAGCAACCAGCCTTACTGGTGCCATGTGGGGACATCTTGGGGGCCCCACACCAGGCTGTATTCAGCTGGAAGTCAGCAACCAGGATCGTCTTGACCAAGGGCTGATAATGGTTCTATTATTGACTTAAGCCAAGCTTGGACCAATGACCCAGAAGTTGAGACATTTTGGAGAGCAAAGCTCTGGACACAGAGGTCTTTCCTGGCTGAGTTGTGGCATATATACCCACTGAAGCTTTACATCAGTTTTGTTTTCTTTTCTGACTAGCTTCCTGGTCCTTACATGGTTGCTTCCCTTGATCAGGATCACATGTTTCAGAATGTGAGTTTCCACCTTGGGGAGAGTAAGTATAAACTTGTAGGTATTAACATGTCAAAAAAAAAAAAAATGATAGAAACGTGTTCCTCCCCTGCAGCGTGGAGAGAAACGTATCTGCAGGCTGCATCCCACAGCCTCCAGCGGGTCCCCTCCAGCAGTCCCCCTCCACAATCCACCCCATAGTGATGGAGGCTGCATCCCACAAAGGGCCACCACACTGACTCCTGCCTTCTTCTCACACCCAATAGAAACACGGATAGTGCCCTTAATCCTCCTTCTGAGGTTTCAGGTCTTTTTCCCAAATGAGTGGGTACTCACTTAAGGACAGAGAATCTTTATGTCACTGTGTCCTTTTCAAATTTTAACCCACCTCTTTTCCCTGCAGTGTCTGGACATCCACTTTGTGGGAAAGTATCTAACACAGCATGTCAAAGCTGTGCAATAAACAGCAGTTTCCCCACTGCCAGTGGGGAAATCTTTGATCTTGGACCCAGAAGAACTCCCTTGGAGACAATGTCTTTTATCAAGTTACTTAATCTCTCTAAATCTCTGCTTCTTCATCTATTAAGTGGGGATAATAGTTCCTATCCCTCAGGGTTGTTGGAGAATCAAATGAGATAGCACATATATGGGTGGGGGAGGGGCAGAAGCAGTTTCTGACCCTCAAGCCATGTAAGGATGGTATTATGTATCCTTCTAGGATCTGCTGAAGTCCTGCCTCCCTGAGTAGTTTTCTGTGACCCTGCTCATCCTAGCTGGTTCCTTATCTTAACCGCTTATACTGTTTACTGCCTGTGGTTCACGGAGGTGTTTCAAGCTGTTGGCTCCTAACGAGACTGCATGTGGACTGCATGCTCCATGCAAACAAGGAACGAGCACCTTACCCACTCTGCAGTTTCACGAGGTCCAGCGTGGAGTTCAGTAAATGCTTCTGGGCCTGCAGGAGGACAGAGTTAACCAGGCCCATGTTTATGTTGTGCGTTCTGGATACCAAATACTCTGCAGGACCACCCTGTGGTTGCAGGAGGGCCACCAAGAAAGACAGGAGTGGGCACTTCGTAGAAAGAACAATTTGGAGTAAGAAATAAATTTGAGTCTTTTCGGATGATTTGGAAAACTTATTTAACTATCTTATGATGAGAAAGCAGAGAATTCTAACATGCCATGTCTAGAATTGTCATTAAAAACAAACAAACAAAAAAAATGCTGGTCTATATTGCAGGTAATTCTAGTACCTATCTAGGGAGAGAAAACAAAATGCCAAGTATTTTAGTACATGAAGCCTCCTTGCCCTAAGAAGGTTCAGCAACAGGGGCGCCTGGGTGGCTCAGTCGGTTAAGCGGCCAACTTCGGCTCAGGTCATGATCTCACGGTCCGTGAGTTCGAGCCCCGAGTCGGGCTCTGTGCTGACAGCTCAGAGCCTGGAGCCTGTTTCGGATTCTGTGTCTCCCTCTCTCTGACCCTCCCCCGTTCATGCTCTGTCTCTCTCTGTCTCAAAAATAAATAAACGTTAAAAAAAAAAAAAAAGAAGGTTCAGCAATATAACGTGAACTGGTCAAGAGCAGCTTGACCCCCAGTTATGCCTCCAGCCCTGGGACAGTGTGGATTTGGTGATGAAGAGCAGCTGTTATGGCCAAACTCTGTGACTGACACTCAGATTAGCCTGATGTCATGATGGTTTTCGTTTGTGGAGAAGCTTTCTAGCGCTTCCAACCCTTGTACACTCACCTTTGATCCTGACAAATAAATAAGACATGAGACCTCTCCCATTTTTCAGATGAGGCTATCAAGGCACCGAGAATGTATTTCTTCATCTGTATCAGATAGTCTTGTGGCCAGTATATTAAAACACCAGTTGGGGCACCTGGGTGGCTCAGTCAGTTAAGCGTCCAACTTCGGCTCAGGTCATGATCTCGCAGTTTGTGAGTTCAAGCCCTGTGTTGGGCTCTGTGCTGACAGCTCAGAGTCTGGAGCCTGCTTTGAATTCTGTGTCTCTGTCTCTCTCTGCGCACCCCCCACCCCCCGCCCATCTCTGTCTCTCAAAAATAAATAAACATTTACAAAAATTAAAAATAAAACAAATACAGACAAACAAAAACACCAGCCCTCCTAACTTCCAGCCCCTTTTTCCATTTGCTGAGAGGCTCAACCTCTGGCAAATTGAAGTAGGCTGTGGATGTGTCTATTAGGGAGGTCTTACCTTCACACTTATCATTAATTATGCTTCTTCTTCAGTGTTGCTAATTAAATGAGAGCAGCGTTACACATTTTTGTTCTTGTAAGAGTCAGCATTAAACAGACATCCCTGGGCTGTGTCAAGGTTAACTAGATAATCTAATTAAAGTTATACTAGCCCCAGAGTGCAACTGTAAAAACAAGGTAGCTAACATGTAGCTCATGACTTTTAAAAGAGGCTGCCTGAGATTCTCCGTCTTTCTTTTTCTAAATGTTAAGATGTTGCAGTTTCTTTATTTCTTGCTAGAGCCACTATCTCCTGCCATTAAGCAGTGGACAGAGTATTGGCCTAGGAAGAGATGGGTTCTAGCCCTAGTTCCGCCACTGATTAGCTCGATTGTCCTAGGTAAGTAACTTAGCCTGGTCGGGCCTCAGTTTCCAGATCTGTGAAATGGGGGCAAGAGTTATGCCTGTCTTGCCCATCTCACATGCAGGTTGTAAAGACAGAATTAGACACAGAGCGTGAGCGTGTCTTAGGACTTCTAAGTGTCTGCTCAACTGACTTCATGCTTTCCAAGGGCTTAAGCAGGCATTTACTTTGTGACCGTGGGCAAGTTATACATCATGTCAGAGCCTTTGTTTCCACATGTATAAACTCTGCCCACAGTACCTACCATATTGTCATTAGAAATATAATAAGGTCATATATGTAAGGTCCTTGGTGCAGTTTTGAGGCACAAAAGGGGGTGTGAATAAACATTTTCATGGTTGAGGGAACATGGTAGGACCCAAGTCGTGAATGCCATTGCCAGACAGAGCATCGACTCCAGCCTTTTTTTTTTTTTTTTTTCCCTTACCTCTGGCTCTTCCTCTCTGCCTTGTCTATCGCACTCTAAGAAAGGGGCAGTAGCAAAGGGAAGCTTTGTGCATGCAGATGTTGACATGAATGTCACAGCCAGTGCTGGCCATCTGTTCTGCCCAGGATTGCTTCTCTAGAAGCCTTAATACTGATCATGTGCTGATGATGCTTTTGTTGGGGAGCCACGGGTTGGTGCTAGAGAGTGGAATCCATCATCTTGAAGACACTAGCGCTCCCTTGCCTGCTCTCATGACAGACAGGTGTGATGTGTCCAGTTTTAGCGTCCTGTCCCCTCCCAATCTCCTTCCCTATGTTGAAATGTTGGCAAGCCTTGAACAACTGCTTTTGCTCCACAGTCAGAGGTCAGGACTAAAATATATGTGGAAGGGACTCATACACACAGTCTGCTGTTAAATCTCTTATACAGGAGCAAGCTGGTCCTGAGGTTCTGAAAGGGTGCAGGTGGTAGGGTATGGAGTGAGGACTCAGAGAATGGATGCAGGGGGAGCGAAGGAAACAGGAGTTTGGTAAAGGAAACAGAATAGGGAGAGGGGACAGGAAATAACTATCTAACCCATTTCACACTTTTTCTGAAGCTTCTCCCTGCCTATCAACAGCTGTTGGACATTCTTCCCGTAGTCTGAGTATGTGATGCTTAATCCATCCAGGGAGCTGGATTCTCTGTTTTTTAAAAATGAAGCATCTTATAAAGCCAAACAGTGCCTCCGCCCCAAATCTGGAGGGGTTGGAGAGACACGTCAACATTCTGTGAATCCCCAGATACCAATCTTCTGTCCAGATAATAGTCTGCAAAACCAAACAGAAGGAGAAGCCGTGGCTGGCTCTGCAAGTCTCAGATGGGAGGACAGAGGGAGCAAGGTGGAGCTGGTCGGATGAGGCCTTGAGAACTATTAACTACATTGGGCAGTTTATTTAAAAATGAAAGAATTTTGGGGGGCCCCTGGGTGGCTCAGTCGATCGAGCATCTGACTTCGGCTAGGGCATGATCCCTCAGTTGGTGAGTTCGAGCCCCGCCTGGGGCTCGCTGCTGTCAGTGTGGAGCCCGCTTTGGATTCTTTGTATCCATCCCTCTGCCCCTGCCCTGCTGGCGCACTCTCACAAAAACAAACATTAAAAAAAAAAAAAAAAAAAAAAAAAAAAAAAAAAAAAAAAAAAAAAA